>NC_031769.1:76014836-76129871 GCF_001522545.3 Parus major | reverse complement strand
AAAGACTCCAGGCAGTTCCCAGAAACTTCAACTTTTCTTAAAGGTCAAGGAACTCCATGACAAATCCATTTAGACGAGAAAGTCAAAATATGTCTCATGAGAAATGTGTCCGGCAGCTACTTAGGTCCTTCATTCAAAGATAACAGCTAAGATCACTTTCTGAATTTCCAATTTGAAGTAAATGTTACCAAATTAAAATATAAATTTGTGTCATCATATTTAAAGAAAACCCTCAGTTTCATTGATACAAGTTATTTTTTGGGGCAATATTGCTTGTTTAGGGAACAGCTTAAGCATCTTAGGAAGCAGAAATTACAAGAGAACAATTCTTAGTGTAAGCATTGCTACAGAATAGAAAATATATTACCAGTTCTTGCTGTGTATGATAATCTCTTGCTTATGTCAGTAAAACCATACCACCTCAGAGTTCAGGAAACAATTTTGGCTTGCACAAAAGAGAAGAAACTTTTCATATTTAAAACAGTTCAATATTTGCTCTGCTCTTCTCGCTAGTCTACCCTATAGAGATAATTCAATTAATTTTGTCTTTTTTGTAGGTGGTGGTCAATATTGACTGAAACAAGGTGGCTGAGATCAAGATTCCATCCCCTATGTTTATGTGTTGCTGTGCAGATAATTGTATGTGAGCTAATTGTGTCTAAGCTCCTGCTGCAGTCCAACAGCAGTAGAGAGGTAACACAGTTAATGTGTTAACAAGCAAAGAAGCAGAGAAATATTCAAATTTAAGTTAGGGTAAGATAAGAAGTTCCCCATTGTCCACAGCTGACAAGATCTGCATCTGTAACAAGCAGCTAGCCTGCTAAAACTTATACTTTGTGTACCTAAACTTATGTTTCTGGATGTAGAGCTGAATACCTCTCTAGGAGCCAGGCCCATAGTTACCAGGGGGCAAAGATTCTTCTAGTGGTGCATGATTCAGTTGGTTGTGTAGACTGAAGAGGCACTTGTAGCCATCTTTGCCCACTGGCCAGAGGATTCATTGCCAGAGGAAGTAAAACTCCAGATGTTAGCCACTTTTGGAAGGTCTAGATGTAATGTTGCTGTTGAGTGTTAGAGAAGTAAAGCATGTCTCTAATGAGTCCAGGCCTGAGGACACCACATTGATAGCAGAATTTCATAGGTCTGTCAGGACTCAGGCCTTGGGTGACTTCTTTTCAAGACAGTGGCCAGATCTGAATGCTGCAGATGTTTCCAGAAGTCCAAGGAAAGATGAATACTGAATACACCCGTGTCCCTTCTCATTTGTAGTGTTTCTTCCTTTTCTAGGAGGCTAAGGCAGCAGACACATGCACTTTTACCATTTTCAGCCCAGATACAGTCAATACTGAAGCATCATCTGTTGCCAAGATCAGCATTTTGTTACAAATGTTTTGTTCCTTCTTCAAATAAAGGGATTCTATATCTTACTTGCCAAAACCAAATTGGTACATAAGTATTTTATTATCAGCTTTCAGTGCAGTACTATTCACATGAAAGTGAATACAATCAAGTCCCATCAATATATTAATACTAAGGAGTGGAATAGAAAAAGAATATGCCACAACATTCACAAAAACCTTAAATAGATATAAAAATACAACAGATTATTCTATTATATATATTATCAATATGGACACAGGAAATATTAAAATGAATTGGAACTATTGAATTGAATCTCTTTACACAAGTCAAGGGGTTTTAATTATACTATTTTTATAATAATATGAGATCTCATTTTACTTTTCATTTTGTAGGAGTATTCTAGAGAAAGGCCAAACATGTCAGTTGCTATGTAAGCAGCAGTATTCTCAGTTCTGAATATTTTATCTCATTTCTTGGTCTTTATATTTCTTCAGATACTTCTCAGCATGTAGAATTTGTACTGAGCATTGTCCTACTCCATCAGGGTGTCTCTGAAGTTAGTCCAGAGTCATGTCATCATAATTTAAAGCAAAAAATGTTTCACTGTGCTCTCTCAGAGGTTTTAAAAGGTCAGAATTCTCCACTAATTTATAAGAAATGTGGTCATTCTAATTTGTGCCAATAAAAGTTTTTTATTTCCATGTCCCAGTCTTGTGCCATACAATAAGGTTCTCTTAGATCTGAATTTATGGAGTAATAATTTATATCTATATACTGTCATAGCTGTTGACCTTCAGTCTGAACAATGAAGTCTGAATTAACGGGTAGTATGTTGAGCTTTATGGTGATTCATTCCTCAGCCCTGGTAGTGTAGGTGAGGGAAGGACCCAGATAACATCATCACAGTAAATTACTTCTCTAAAGGAGAAATTACTTCCTTGTTCTAGTGGATCCTTATAATTTCTTTATAGAACCTTATGCATGTAGACAATACAAGAGAAAATTTGTTGAGAATATTAAAAAAAATATTTGTTCCAGTGGTAAATGAAAACGTAAAATAAAATCTTTTTGTTTTATATTCCAGTTTTGATCCCATCTGGGAGCTGAAAGCTTCTCAGTGCTGATCCCACATGGGAAATGTCTTCCATCTTTACATGTATCAACAACGACACCATTTTCGTTTAAAAAAAAAAATCAGCTAGAATTTTTATTTTGGATGCAATTTCATTCTCAGAAAACAGTGTTTCCACAGGTGCTACAAACATTTGTATATCATTACTGAGTTTTTGAAAGCACCACCTTAGGAATTTCTTCACCGCTCATTCTGGGAAACTGTATTTCCTGCTACCTAATGTTGAATTATTTTGCTTTTGTATATTAAGTTTCCTGAAGTGAGTGATCATCTTTATATATTAACTACGTCTTCAAATATAGTTTCCTTCATATCTAAAATTTTTTCGTCTCATAGTTGAAACATAAACCAGATTCACCATGGATCACAGTACTTTAGGCAGTATAAGATACAGGATACCTATGTCTCTTTCTGTCCTCCTGTGCGAGATTTGTAAAACTCTCTTGTGGATGACAATTCCTCTGTCTCTCTAAAGTTAGTGGCAGGGCCCTGAGAGTGCCAACAGGCTCTGCAGACATTCTCTACTGTGGATTTAGCTACCTTTGCTCTAGGCTAGCTCTGACCTGGTCCAGCTGTTGGACTCTGACTTCTGGGAAAGAGCTGTGAGAATAAAAATATTGCCCCCATCTCATGGGGTCTGCATGGAATCAAGAGCTCAGATTTGTTTCTTGAACTGAGCTAGGCTGTGATTGTGAGCCTCACTTTTCCAACCTACTGTCCTGATCACCTACAATGAGACTTGCCTCATTGATGTTTCTTCTGGCCTGTGTCCACTTCTAGGCACAGGCCAGGAGGACTTGTTGGGACACAATGGAACTACACCCAGCTGGGGAGAGGAGAGTGAGGTGGGCATTTGTGTAGTCCTTTGCCACATCAGCACAGCTTTAGCATAAACCTCGGAGCTCTAACCAACATCTTAAGCAGAAGGGACAAGATGTGACCAACACCTTTTCCCAAACATCAGAATGAACCTTGAATAGATTTTGTGTATTCAGTGAAATAAAAAGCTGAGCTCTACAACCTGCCAGTCCTCAAGTCTAAATTTGACCAGAAGTGTCCTGATGATGGTGCTGACAATGGAAACAGCTCATGGGGACACAACAGCACAAGCTAAAAACACTGGTCATGCGAGAGACTGGACTGCCAGTATTTAATGACTCAATCAACTAAATCGTTCTCAACTCAACCCCATAACTTGGTAAAGAGATTAAAGGGACACTACAAGGAGAGAGGCTGGAGGGAATTCAAAATCAAGGAGAACATGAGAAACCTTGGAGAAACACAGGGGTCCCCATTACTTGGCCCAGAATTATTTTTAAAAACAATTGTGCAATGCCTTTGTTTAGAGACTCATAGCAGAATTTCATAGCAAAATATACAGAATTCCTTAGTAGTTTTATCTGCATTATTTTTTCTTGTTCGTACTGAGATCATTCTTCCTCTAGAAAAATAACTGGTGTTGCAATAAATGTTTTTAGTGAATATTTTTTTTTTATAAATCTCATGAATCTACATTTCAACTGATAACTAGTGTGGAGCTGTGTTTCATTTAGAAATGCATGAAATGAAAGTACAGTTCTCTAAGGAAAGCATAACACTGGCTTTAAAGTGGGTTTGGCTGCTATGCTTCAAGGCCTTTGAATACTCATTTTAATTCTTTCTACAAGTTATTTTTCACAGCAAAGGGTATTGAATTAGGCTATACTAAAAGCAAAAACCAGAATTCCATCTTTTAGAACAAATAAGATATGTTAGTAGTAAAAGGACCTTTACATATTTTTAAATTGCTTAAATTGAATCACACATGCATTTGAGATACCATTTTGCAAATTCTATATTTCATGAGAGTGAAAAAATGCTACTCTACATTAATTTACCTTTGTCTTCTAGTGAGAGCAATGCATTTATTTGTCACAAGAAGTAGCAACCCCTGATTATATTTTTAAGTGTAGATGAATTTTTAGATTTTCCCCAAAGGTTATGTTTGCTGTGAGAATCAGCACCTTTTTAAAAGCTTTGATTCAGAAGTTTGATGTTATCTTGCAGAAATTTCATAAATCTTAAGCGTGCCTAAAACTTCCTTGTCATTCATTTGAGATGGTTCAAAGACTAGATTAGATGATTACAGACCATTAGATGATTAATCTCTTTCCAAAGCAGCAGTTTCTGTCCCAAGAACGCGTCCCCGCTCCCGCTGTCCCCCCGGGCTCGCAGGGCTGTTTGTGGCTCGGTTCCCCTGGCTCAGCCCTGGCTGCCGGGCAGCGTTTTGCCCTCCCTTGGCCAGGCTTTCCCCGGGGCTCTCGCCCGCCCGCCCGCCCGTGGCTGAGGGGCTCAGCCGGGCCCAGCCCTGGGGCCGCTGCAGCCGCCGGCACCGCCTGGGGCCGGGCCGGGCAGCCCCGGCACCTGGGCATTTACAGAATCAAATACTGAACGTCATTTGCTTTGAAAATCCAAGTAGACTGGTTCAGACACCTTCTATCACGGACTTGAAAACGCCCCCAGCCCAGACTGTCCCTGTTGAGCCCCTTCTCGGGAGTCCTAGGTCTAGTTTTACCATACAAGTTCAAAAGCTTCCATCGGTACAGCATCAAAGCTGGAAATGAGGCTGGAGGCGATCAAAATGTTACCTGGTATGACTCCTGTCATTGATACCCAATTATAGATGGGATCAGCTAAATTTCTAAATGAAAATCTGTGTTTTCATTTTCACTTTGAAAGCAGATATAGCTATAATTTCAGTCAGTAAATTTTCTTTGTCATGCAATACCCAGCTGTGCCTGACACATTTCTACTTTATTTTTTTTTCCCTGAAGGAAGCAATGAGCTATTCAGTGAAATTTCTTGATTTCACAGCATAATCTCTGTGGGATTCTTTTTTTTCTTGCTCTTTTTTTTTTTTCTTTTTTTTTCTTTTTTTTTTTTTTATGGGGAAAATCTTCAGTGCTCCCCACGGTGTGTTTTGCACCAGAGATGCATTTACTGAACAATTTTGTAATTATCAATATTTATAAGGCCACGAGAATTACTACACTCCATGGGGTGCCTAATTTCCAAGTTCTTTGGCTTGCTTTTTCAGAGTATTTTAACAGACTAGTGAGCAAGCTGGTGTGACTGGATCCACCTGAAAGATTTTTGTATGAAACAAAGCTGATACCAAAATGTAAAGTGGGGTGAACTACTTCCTCTTTTTATTTCTTCTGCCTGATAAAAAGGAGTAAAACCAGAAGTGCTATTAATATGTACAGGAATAATGAAGCTTCAAGGAGGAAAACTCGATCATCCAAACACAAGTAAATGTGGTTTTCTTACCAAGTAATTAATATTTGAACAATATAAATAAAAGACAAGAAGAATTCATTTGAGTTGCTCTACCTTCCTGATTATAAATAGATCAGACAAATAGAGAAGTTAATAGCAATGTCAAGGTGCAGTTGGAAAAACATTAAGGGATATTAAGCTGTCTCGGTACTGAGCAAATCAAAGTACAACAAAATCATGAAGTGAAAGCCCTTGCTGACTCAATACTGTTTGAGGGATTTGAAACTCTGATTTTGTATTACTACAAACAGTTCTAGATTACTTATAGAAAATTTATTTTTTTAAAAAACCTTTAGAAGTTTAAAACAAGATAAGGAAAGCCCACTGTACAGAGTGAGACTTAATACAGTTCTTTCAAGCTGGTACCTCATATATATTATAAGCAAAAGAAGGAAGATACTGCTAATGAAAATAAATAAATGAATAAATTTCAGTTCTCCTGTCAGAGATAGAAGAAGTGTTAATTGTAACTATTTTTTTCTTTGATCTTCATTGAATCATTTAATGTTTAATTATTTTATGATTAACAAAACCTAATTAATTACAAATCAGCTGTGTTTTTACTTCTTCCTACTAAGGCTGTTCCACTGATTTCATTTTCTAAGGAACAATGAGTAGAAGTGAACTGACACTGAAATGTAGAATTGAGCTGAGCAGCTGTTGGTTGTTCTGAAGTAATGTGAACTCCCACTGCGTTTAGAAAGCACATCCTAAGATGAAGAATAACCATATATAGAGAAACTGATGTTTTTGACAATGATTCTGAGTGGAAAGTTTTTTTAAATAATTTTGATATTATTTTAATGCAGTATTTATGCATGGAATGCAGCCTCCACTCCGAAGTCCTGGGGAGATCAGACAATCCCTCTCGGTGTCTGTTCCCTCCCTTTTAAAGCCATTCTGGGCCAACCACCTCCATGAACCTGGGGTAGCACATCCCAATTCTGCTTCCAGCCTCTGGTCTGAAAGGGACAGTGATGATCTTGGACAGGTTGGCATAGGAAACATACAGAATACAATACACACTTTTTTGGGTTACCCAGGACAAGTGGCCTTGATGAATAAAATAAATATTTTTCAGTGAGCTAAAAGTCTATTTTTTTCAGCCCCCTATTGTAGCTTTAGGAAAATGAAATCTGTAAGAATTGTCTTTAATAGCATGTTTTTATCTGTACTGTAAAAGTACAGATAAAAATAAAGTGAAAACTGCCAGTTCTGCTAAAAAAATTAAAATTCCTTTGGTGTTCTAGCAGACCTAGACAGTTTTACAGCTCACATGAAGAGCAGCAGAACTTGCAAAATACCTCAGACAGTGAGTTTCCTAAGGTTTCCTTGAAATCTGCCTCCAGGAAATTCCTTGAAAAATCACAGTGTGATTTCACAGTGAAATCAGAATTGTGAAATAAGTGTCAGTGTGCATAGATTTTTCCAGTATTTCATTAGATGTTTGTGATATATCATCACATCTGATAAAGAGAACTGATTTTGTTCTAAAGAGAACAGCAATGCCAAAGTAATAGAGAAAAAGAAATGCACCGACAGTGAAATCCTGCAACCTCTGTTGTCCTTGTAGGAAAACTCAGCAAAGCATCTACCCATGCTACTGTGACTGCTTTCAGAAGACAAAACTACCTGTTGCTTCTTGGACTTTTTTCCTTATTTAGGATAGACTGGCTATTCATCTCTTCCATTGTCCTTTCTCAGTGTAGTTCAGACACAAAAAATTACATTACTCTGTTTTCATTTTAATTCAAAGAAAGACAGAAGAAATGGATGTTACTTCATAGCTTACAGTGTGTCATAGAGAACCCTGTCATCCAAAAGAAAAGTGATTTGGACTCAGTTAAACTCTCCCATTACCTGATCTTTCATTACCATATCCTAGAACCAGTAATTTCTCCATAATCCTTTTAAGGATTATCATGTAGAAGATGAAAATAAAAACTATAAATATATAGTTACATACGCATTAGCATTAATACTTTTCATTATTATTTTTTGAAGTATGGTTCTTATCTTCAGGATGCTGGCTATGTCAAGCTGCACATCGTGAAAGGAGTATGTGGTAGCATTGAGTGCACTTCATGGAACAGCAGAAGACCCAGTAAAGACCAACCATAATTAGATAAGATGTGAAAAATATCACCTTCATCACTACTAAGGATGGAAATTCTGTTAAAAATCTTCTACAGGTATGCTAACTTGCAACTTGTATTGACTTATTAATTTTCCTTTCTGGTTAATGCTTTGTTAAGTGTTCATTAAGAAAACTTTCTAAAAAGATAACAGCTCCTATGTTTTTCAAAAGAAGTCTGATGTCTAAAAAGAGTGGCCTAACTGGGAAATTGCCAGCTTTACCAATACTGAGTTCTCTCAATGACCATAACTGGATGATTGACACCTCTGTGGATAGATAGAAAGAAGAAAGAGGTAATCTTTTTGTATTTCATCAAAGCTTTTGATATTGTCTCCCACAGGATCCTTCTGGATAAATGTCCAGCAAACAGCTGTAAAAACATGTCATACGGTGGGCGTGCAACTGGCTCATGGGTGAAACACAAAGGATTATAGTGAATTATAGTGAAGGGTTCTTTATATAGTGAATATATACTGGCAGGCAGTGCAGTTCCTCAGGGCTCCATTTTAGGCCCTATGTTCTTTAACGTTTTCATAAATTATTTGGATGCAAAACTCAAAGAAATACCAAGAAAAATTGCAGAAAATAATAAACTGGGAGGAGCTATGGATTCCCTTAAAGTCAGAGAGGTCCTGTAGACCTCTGGCTTTACATCTTAAGGTGATGTTCACAAGTTGATCTCACTTTTCAATGGTCAAAACTGCTGTCAATTCTTAGAAATGACCAATAATTGGTCAGGAGAAAAGACTCCCATCAGCCACCAGCAGCTTCAACTTTCTTAGCTCCCAAAGCCACCTTAAAGGTAAAGTCATCCCATGACAGGCCGCCTCACCTCAAGTGCTGGCAGCAGTTGTCATAAATATTAAATTATTGTAGTAGATCTACTCTTACACAGAAATTATGTATATTTTGCTAATAGATATTTATTTTAGCTATTAAATAGATAATCAACCAGTTTGAAATTCTCTAAAATTCTGTTCACTTACTTCCTACTATCATAATTAAAATTAAAATTAATGTATGCTGCCTGCAGATGTTACACAGTTTGCTAAGTTACTGGTTTGTGTCATACTGTCTCTTGATCTGTTTCTAAACATATTTATTATGCTATGTAATATACTAAGGATTAGAAGAAAAGTTAGGATTACATTGCTTCACACCTCTGTTAGTGTATCCTTCCAACTGGCCTGTGAGACACCTGCAATCTTTCTGAAGCAGCAACAGTCACTTGCTTTGAATAATTGATTTACTCTGCCAACAGAAAATATTGGGTTTAGATGCTACTGTTTAGTTTAAAAATCACATCAGTGACAGTCACAACTTCTTCAGTACAAAGTCTGTGAGATCATATCAGGCACATCAAGCAGCAATATAAAGACACCAAGCAATATAAATACACCACAATGCACCGTGGGTATATTATATATGTGTATGTATATATATATATATATATATATATATTAATGGTAGTGTATTTCCTCTCCACAACATCTGTGTTGGCTGGTATACTGTACACCATTGAAAGATACTGCAGTTCTAATGAACCTCGGAATCTGGCAAGCACTTAAGGTCATCTCAAGATCACTGTTGTCATCTCCTAGTCTTTCTCCAACACTGCTGTTTAGTTTTTGTTCTTCCTGACAGTTTTTGAAGGCCAGCAGCTTCTCATGATTTCTGTGCTGCCCAGCTGAATTTCTAAAGTACATTCCCTTATAAGATATTTCTAATATAATTCCTATTATAAGCCATTTCTGCCACCTCTCTGAGCATGAGGATAGGTAACAGAGATGCCAGAAGGCTTCAGATGAAACATGAATAGCTGCCTCAGCAAATGGGTACTAGAAACCATGGTAGCATTCACAGGTTGACAGAATCACCCACAGATCCTTTTAACATAATTTTTGGACTCACACATTTAGAAGACTTCGATACTCAATAGCAGCCATATAATTTTTTGCATACAGCAAGCAGCTTTTCCCATGAACTTGCCTTTCTGTCTCAGCTCACAGATTCATGAGTGAGATCAGTACAGTCAGAGATGAGTGAAAGCTGTTCTGGACTGATACTACCTTTAGGAAAAAAAATATGATCTTTCTGACTCATAGCATAGAAACCAAGGACAATAGAAAGGAAGATCATATTTAAAGCTGTAGATTAAGCAAATGGCAATATTATATAAAATAATCCCTGTTGAAATTAACCTCAAATACAGAGGATTTTGAATTATTTAGTTTAAATCTAAGTCAGAAGATAAAGATGGGCTTATGACAGTTTCTTTTCCATCCATGGGAATGTCTTTTGTGAATTGATTTTTTTTCTTTTAACTAAAGAAACTTTAAATCAATAGAACACCCAACCCCTAATTTTGCAAAGCATTGAGTATATAATAATGGTAATCTAGTTTACCTTTTGATTTATACTTTTCTCAAAATATGTAATCTACAGAGTAAAACTGTAATAAACCAAATCAACCTGAAATTATCAGGAGTAGAAATGTATCATTTTTTAAACCATGACTGTCCTATAGACATAGGTTTAATATAAACCAAATAAGTGCCTTTACCATTTTGTACTCAGATTATTAGACTCCATTTCATCTCATTTGAAAATTACTTCAAATATAATTATCAATAATCACCTCGAGTGCTGGGACAGGTTTGGGTGCCACAATATAGGAAAGTCATTGGACTGTTAGAGGGTGTCCAAGGGAGGGTAAAAAGGATGATGAAGGGTCTAGAGTGCAAAGTCTGTGGGAAGCAGCTGAGGTCACTTGAGGTTCAGCCTGGAGAAGAGTAGACTGAGATGAGATCTCATTGTGATCTTTGACATCCTCGCAAAAAGAATCAAAGGGGAAGACACTGATCTCTTCACCTTTGTCACCCATGATAGGACCTGAAAAAACAGCATGAAGCTGATTCAGGGGAGGTTTAGGTTGGCTGTTAGAAAATAGTTCATCTTCCAGAGGGTGACTGAGCACTGGAACAGGTACTCCAGGGAAGCACCAAGCCTGACAGAATTCAAGAAGTGTTTGGACAATGCTTTCAGAAGCGTGGTGGGATTCTTGTGGCATCCTCCATAGGATCAGGAGTTGGGCCTGATGATCCTGATGAATCTGTTTTGACACAGCATATTCTTTAATTTTATGAATCTATGATTCTCTTTCAAATATGTAGGATTTGACTGTTAATGTATCTATCTTTTGCATAAAAGAGATTGGCATAAAGAGGCCAGGAGAAAATTTTGTGGTTTTTTGTTTTGTTTCATTTTTGGGTTTTTTTTAAAGTAGAGTAAGACTATCAATGAGCATGAGAATCCAAGTACTGACTCAGACTTTGCTGGGTACTGTTGACCAGAAAAATAAGCATCTAGTTTTCCCTTCTCGTAGGTTGTAAAACTGCAGCAGAAACACTAATATTTCCTTAAATTATGCACTTATGGCAGAGAAATGTTCTTGTAAGAATATGTTTCTTTCCTAGTGTCCCTTGAATCCTTAAAATTTCCCCATTAATGCTTGTGTCTGTTTTAAGCTCATTGATAGGGAGAAGGACAGCATACCAGCAGAGAGCAAAGAAGATTAATATTTTCTAATGAAGCAACATGAAGGGCTATATCTAGGATGTATTTACCATATGTTCTGTAATTAAATTTTTTCACAACATTTTTTTTTCAGAACGTGGAAAAACTGAAATAGCATTTTAATTTTAAGTACTATAGAATTTAAATTAGCATCCTGAAGTATGCCTTTTCAATATTTAAACACTTCAGTGTTTACACAGTAGACACGAATTAAGCAATTTTGGTCTGTTAAGTTGATGAAGTTGTAGTGAAGCACTTCATCTTCATTCACTTCCTAAATATATTTGAAGAAATGTATGTGGGAAAGGTGCAAAATAATGTTTTTTCCTTCCCAGAAAAGTAGCATACCCTTTTAGAGAGGAAAATGTTGGTGCTAAGGAACTATTTTGGTATCTTTGTCTCAATTTCTTTTTCTGCTACAAGTTTTCTGTGTAATTTTGGATATGCTATATAAAAATAGATCAAAAGTTCTTCCAGTAACAGCCACTCTGGTGGAACTAGACTGCCTCCACATTCAATACAAAATTACAAAAGTAATTTTCTTAAGGGGATCACCACTACAGTTAAACAGTAAGCAATGTTGCCTGTCCCTAAAGGTGTAGTATACTTAAATATCAGCAATTGTGTTGGAAGGTCCATGTCTCAGCGCAATGCTCTTAAGGATCTGGTGTCATAACACCTTTCTTGAGAGTTCCCAGCTCCAAACTCCAGTTGTTGAAGTCTCAATGATCAGGCAACTGACTTCAGATGGGATTGCTAAAGGTTCCAGAGCCCAGCTGCAGTGCAGTTCTCTGCACTAATCCCAGTTACAAGCAGGCCTCTGCATTTTAGGCTAGCCAACCTGAAGCCTCAGCATCAGCAAAAGTGACTGCTCCATGACTGCAGTCAGAAATGCTGATTTTCTGGCAGTGATATATTTAATCAAAAATCCACACAGCATTTGCATGGACGTAGTTGAATTAGAGCAGTTGAAAGACTGAAATTATATGTTTATGATACCACAAAGATGACTTCCTGACCTATGACTTCCTGACGTCAATCACTAATTTTTTTCACTAGTTTAATTACCAGACTGGTAGTTTTTCTTACCTTCTAGTATTAACAAACATTGTTGTTGTTCTTTGTTGTTCTGGGTCAGAAATGAACTCTTGCTGTTTTTTATTGGGAGTATCAAAATTGAATGTTTTGCCTGCAGTTGTACTGCATCATTCGTTTTAAAGCAAAGGCGTTTAGAATTTTGTTCTTTATTAATAACAAAAAAAAATTCTGAAACAATATTCAGAATCCATTATTAACAGATATTTATACATAAAATATGCAAGAAGTAATATTTGCTCCTGAAACATAATCACCCATAGTTGATTACATTACAAATAAAATCTTACCATTTTCAATGGCAAGAAGTTGTTTACTGTGAATATACATTACATTTTATCGGTGAGACTTATTTTAAGTTACTAAATAAAGGAAAATTCATTTTATGGGTAGAATAGAAACGGAACAATATTTTCTTCCTCTATGAGTGTTCTGTGCTCCTGGTTTGTTCTGACTTTTCCCAGAGATATCCTTTGCTGTAGAATTTGGAGTAGTTGAAGAACAGACTTAAAAGAAGGAAGAATCATTACTTCAGAAGGGATAGTCTTCTGAGGAAACACAGATGTTTTGGAATGAAGTTATTCTTTTATGTCATATTCAAAATAATTTTACAATACTTTTTTCTTCAGAGTGGCAAGATGTACTGTGGCATATTTAAAAATTTAGGTTTATTTTTTATAGCTTGTTTTGGTAAAGTTCATAGAATCATAGAATATTCTGAGTTGAAAGGGATCCATCAGGATCAAGTCCAGCTCCTGACCCTGTGCAGTACACTCCAGGAATCACACCATGTGCTTGAGACCATTGTCCAAATGTTCCTTGAACTCTGTCCAGCTTGGTGCTGTGACCACTTCTCTGAGGAGCCTGTTCCACTGCTCAGCCACCCTCTGGGGGTAGAACATTTTTCTAGTGTCCAGCTTGTATGTTCCCTGACACAACTTCAGCCCATTCCCTTGGGTTCTGTCACTGGTCACCACAGAAGAGATCAGTGTCTGCCCCTCCTCTTCCTCTCATGAGGAAGTTGGAGACTTGGTGAGGTCTCCCTTCAGTCTCCTCCTCTCCATGCTGAACAGACCAAGTGACCTCAGCCACTCCTCATAAGCTTCCCTTCAAGGTCCTTCACCATCTTTGTTGCTCTGCTTTGGACAGTCTCTAATGGCTTTGTAATTTTCTTACATTGCAGCACCCAAAACTGTCCCCAGCACTGGAGGTGAGGCTGCCCCAGCTCAGAGCAGAGCAGGACAATCCCCTCCCTTGCCTGGCTGGCCATGCTGTGCCTGATGCCCCCCAGGACATGGACATCCTTCTTGCTGCAGGGCACTGCTGGCTCAGATTCAACTTGGCATTGATCAGGACCCCCAGGTCCCTTCCCATGGCATTGGTCTCCAGCCTCTCATTCTCTAGTCTATACACGCAACCAAAGTTGTCCCATTCCAGGTGCAGAATCCAGAATTTGCCCTTGTTAAACTGTATATGGTATATCCCTATTATTATGTAGTATATAAGTTTTATATTAGTGCTGTGGTTTATATCTCAGTAAGGATGCAAATGTAGAGAATATGATTTATGTACTATAAAAATTGAGTGGCACAGTGTGTTCTGTAAAATTAGAAAAGGGTATAATAGTTCAACTGAATTGTGAATGCACTTTTGATATTCCCCTAGTTGCAGCTATAACAGTGCTGTTAATTAAAAATGTAAGCTGCAGGTACTCAGTGCCACAACTAACAGATGAATGTGTGATTAGAATCAAATGAAGGCAAATTGAATTAATTCCTCCTGGGGTAGTATGGTGTACCTGGCATGTACTCCACAGCCCCAAAGCTTAGACCATTGTCTGTTGCACTCTGTGAGACATCCCTGAAATGAAAGAATGTTTGGCAGAGGACCAGAAAGCCACAGGAGAACTTCTAGATTTAACACTCAAAGAATGCTTGCGGTGCATAACTTTTTAGTATGCTTACAAATTTTTTTATGCTTATGACAAGAAGTGTGATGTTTTCCTCTGAAAAATATGTTCCAAGTTTTTTGTTGTTTTTTTTATTTTCTTTTCTCTTTTTGTTAAGATGAGGGAAGGTGAGTAGAATGCTAAACCTTTGCAACAATTCTGCTTAGCCCAGCAAACAGAAGAAATGCTGACAGGGTGAACATACATTTTGTGTCACAATGAACATATACTTTAAACCACTTTTCACATGTAGTGATCACAGTGGTTTGTGTGATGATGGAGAAGTAGGTCAGATGTAAGAGCTGTTAAATCACAATTGATAGTCAGGCTACACAAAAAGATAATCTGCTGATAAATCCTTGCCTCTGTAAAGAAATGAAATGTGGCCACATGGCTGGAGAGACTTACGTGATGGTGTCACTCTATAATCTTGCTCTGTATCCAGCTTAGCATCTTATCTCCAAGCTGCGTCTTGGAGAGTCTCCTTCATTTCTATCTCTGAGATAGGGAATATCCATTTTCTGCCTTCCAACTAAACATGATTTTAAGTCAGAAAAGCTGGCCATCTTATTGATTCATTGATCTAATGAGATCTGAGTCAATACTGCAGGTCTGGAAGCAAATTATATGTTGACTCAATGTAACTCCAGTGGGGTTTTTTTTGCTGAAGTACTGCTGCTACTCTGTATTTATGAGACATAGCAGAACATGATAATATTATCATGTCAGGAGTGAAACTTTGGTTTTTACAGCTGAACTTGGCAGGAAAGAAAATACAATCATATGATTCCAAAGGAAGTAAACTACTTTAGTAGCGTGCACATTTTATCCTTTTTCTTTAAAGGGTAAGTAATTCAGTAGTCGATCAACCCATGATGATTATTCAGCATTATAAGGGTTCATTATTTCTCCCACTGGTTTATTTCTATAGTTAAAGAAAAGGAAAAATTAAAGAAAAGAAAAGAGAAAAAACCCCAAACAGTTAATGTTATATATGGCTGAGGTGCTCAACAATTTTTTCTCAGTATTCAGTGGCAACCTCTCTCCCCACAATTCTTGAGTGGATGGAGAGCAGGATGAGAGCAGGAGAGGGGGCTGGGGGAGCAAGGTGCTTCCCAGTGTAATAAAGATCAGGCTCATGACCACCTGAAGATCCTAAAGTGTTTGGAATCTTGGGATCCAGAGTCCTGAGGGAATTGGTTGATGTAGTTGCCAAGCCACTTCCATAATACTTGAAAAGTCTCGGTCATCAGGTGAAGTCCCAGGTGACTGGAAAAAGGGAAGATTTGTATCCATTTTAAGGAAGGGAGGACCTGGGTTGGGGCCAGACCCAGTATCAACAAAGGATGGGGGATGAACAGATCAAGAGCAGCCCTTGCAAGAGGGTCTTGGGGTTGCTGGTGAATGTGAGGCTGAATGTGAGCCATCAATGAGAGCTTACAGCCTAGAAAGACAATGGTGTTCTGGGATCCACCAAAAGAAGTGTGGCTAGTAGATTGAGGGAGGTGATCATGCTACTCTGCTCTGGTGAGACCCCAACGGGAGTGCTGCATACAGCTCTAGGGGGCCCCAGGACAGGATGGACATGGACCTGCTGGAGTGAGTTCAGAGAAGGGATACCAAGATGATTAGAGGAATGGAAAAATCTCTCCTGCAAGGAAAGACTGCTGAGAGAACTGGGATTGTTCAGCCTGGAAAAGGGAAGCCTTGGAGGTGACTAAATTGCAGCCTTTCAGTACGTGAGGGAAAAGCAGGAGAGGGGCTTTTGACAAGGGTGTGTAGTGACAGGACAAGGAGGAATGTCTCCAAAGTGAAAGGGAGTAGGTTTAGATTAGAAATTAGGAAGAAATGCTTCACTGTGAGGATGGTAAAACACTGGAACCTGTTGCCCAGAGCAGTTGTGGATGCCTCATCACTGAATCATTCAAGGCCAGTTTGGGTGGGTCATTGAGCAACCTGGTCTAATAGAAGGGGCTCTTACCCATGACAGGGGTGTTGGAACTAGATGATCTTTAAGGTCCCATCCAACCCAAGCCATTCTACTCTTTCATACCTATTGGTAGAATTTGGACAAGCCATATGTTACCATTGTCTAACAAAATTTATTTTTTTTCAAGAACATAGGATTTCTATACCAGTAAGTGATTTAATAGCTTGGTGACTGAAAGGAAAGTTTAATTTTTAGTTTAATAATTTTTTTTGCCTCTGGCAGTTTGTTCTGAAATTAGAAGGCAGCAAATGTCAAACATACCTACTTGCCTGATTTGTTATCTTGAGAGAGAATTGTGATTCACATTGCTATCATTTTCCCATTGAGTTTTTATTGGATCCTTATGACAACCATGAAAATGAATCAGTTATATCACATGTAAGTCTGATGGGTTTGATAATACAATCCTGTGTAGTACTAATGTTCTGTTGTTCTATTCAATCTGCTGCTGTTCAACTTCTGTTTTATTTCTAGTACCTGCTTAGCTCCCACAGGAAACACAGGTGGGTAAAACTGCATGTGCGGCTGGGGAGAGAAGTAACTAGTGCTGGCAAGGTTACTGTCTACAATCTTTGACAGATTGTGGAGATTCAGGGACTTCTCAATGTATGGAGGAAGGAAAATGTTGCCTACCTCATCAAGATAAAGGCCAAAAGGATGATCTGGGGATCTTTAGGCCATCAGCCTCACTTTAGGTATTTTGAACTTCTTGGACCAAGGCCTCCATCTTGGAGGCCATTTAAGGGCACATGCAGAAGGGAAAGTGATTGGGAGGGGTCAACATGGATTTACTAATGGTAAATCATATGTGGTTTATTGCCTTCTGAGATTTATATTGTCTTTAGCAGAGCTGTTGCTAAGTCTGGACAACTAGTAAATTAGGTGAGTAAAAAGCTGGGTGGATAATTGGGCCCCAAGAATAGTGGTTAATGAGTCATGCTCAACATTTTTGGCAAGTAAAATAATATGGGAGTCTATTCTGGGACCTTTTTTGTTCAGTGTCTTTGTCAACAGCCTCTATTATTTTCAGCACAGAATCACTGAACCAGAAGTGGGTTTAACTTTGTGGGTCAGAGAACGTTCCCATTATCAAGGACCAGTGTCATCTCTGGTAAGTGTTGCAAGTGATTTCAGCGACTAGTTTTACTGCAAGCTATTAAGTTATGGTATCAGACTTATGGGAGGTGTCTCACAACTCATAACAGATGAAAGTCAGGAAATCCAGCTACTGTGTTTTGTTTGCCCAGTATCTTTTTTGAAGTGTCATAGTTGCATCTATGACTTAGTGGGTTTCAGTGAAGTTAGTGCTGTCATATTGGACATATCAAAGGGTGTAGGTGTGCTACTTTTGCTCATGTTTATTTGTTAACTGAAAATGAAATTGCAGAGTTCTCAACAAGATTAAATTGGACATCTGAGATGTCCAGCTGTGTAATGTGCCCAGACCTGCACCCTGAAAATTTTTTAAAATGGGAATATATTTTTCTTCACTCCTTTATTTTTTTTCTATTGATTAATTTGAATATAAATTACTTTTCTTGTACAGTCTGTCAGTGCAGTGTGGTGACAATGAAGCTGGTGCAGCCAGCACCAGCCACTATGGAAATCGAAGAGATAAATTAGTTAAAAACAGAAGGTTTTATTTCTTTTCTGATTTTCTAAGGCAGAATTATATGAGAAAGTCCAAACAGATTTGGGTAAATTTAAGGCATTTCATGTCCTATATTAACAGGACAATAATGAAGAGACCTTTTCATGCAAAAAGAAATTTGAGATAAAAGATTTTTTTTGTAGAGGATTGATTTTAGGCTATTTGTCCACCTCTGTGAAAACTTGTGAGTCATTGACTTTTTACAGTGCTTAGCTACAAGTACCATGACCACATATTTTGCCTTTAATTACTTTGTTTTGTTTTCTTAGGAATTCTACAGATAACAAAAAAACAAAACAAAAAAAAGTCTCTTAAGGAATTTTTAATTTATAGACCCCATGGGTTTAAAAAAGATGGAAGGTATAGATGGAAATTCACTAATTCTAATTCTGTGTTGTAACTATGCAATGCCTATAGGCAGTATATCATAGTATTTCCACTAAAATATGTTCTTTTACTTGCTTAGTTCTTGTTCTTTCAAAGATGAGTTGAATGCTGCCACCTTTGTGATATCATCCATTTTCCATCATTGGAAGATCTTCTCACTACTCCTGAGAGTTCTTTTTTCCAAGAAATTGGAAAAGTTCTTTTTTTCATGAGATTGAAGCTGAGAAGATACTACCTTTAATACTGTTTTGGTACTGTACTCATAAACTTGCTCCTCCTTCAGGTCACTTCCACTGACAAAAATCTTCTGCTTCCAGTCTGTGGAAAGTATTCTTTTTTAACAATATCTCTACAACTTCTTCATTTTCCTAGACCTATTTTACTGCATCACTGCTTCAGACTGTTTTCCAAATCTGGAGAAAAATATGTCCAAAATACTTTTCAGTGCCTTTTCTTCCAAGGTATATTTTAGGAGCGTTAAGGCATGATCATCAGGTTTTAATAATGAATAGTATATATTCTTGTGAGGCTGTTAATAACTTTCTATTTCTAAGAGACGCATCATCTATAGTTCTCACATGGATAAAGAAGGATATAAAGAATAAGGATTTTTTTGTCTTGCTAACATGTGGAAATGATAAATTTAATGATCAATTAAATGAGATTTACCTATGGTATACATTTGTTGGTGCCATTACCTGCAACCACTGGAGAAAATCCCTGTACTGCTTGACCTCATATACTTACCCTTATTTTCAAAGGCCTTGCTGGAGAGAAAACTCTGCTACTTACTGTATGAAGTAATGTAGAGAAGTTTCTTCCTTGACCAGATGAATTTTGCCTTGTTTCTAATTTAATTAATTGAAGCACTCACGCCTTCTGTATCTATTTAAAATCTTCTTTGCCTACTGTTTCCAAAGAAGCAACTAACAGCCTTCTGTTAAATACTTACTAGGTAATTGTCTTGAGCAGTGGAAGTTTTTCCCAATAAGGAGATTTTCCTATATTAAAGTATGAACATCTCATTATGACTTTTGTACTTAAAAAAGCCAGTTTTAAACTGAGATTTTAGTATGATTTATGTTCATTCATCCATGAATACCTGTTAACAAGCAAATGTTAACAGAGTGTACCTGCCACAAATGTAGTCTGCAACACAGATACATCTATAGTCCGCAGAGATTAGCATTCTCTTTGAGAAAACATCCAAGCATGTTGTAGTTTAGGGCATAGCGGAGCGGAAGATACCGGGATGTAACGGGAAGCTATTAGACCCCCCTCTGTTAGGACAGCTAGGCCTCTTGTAATTAGCCAATAGCACCTAAGTGTGACGTAAGCAGATGGGAGTAACACAGTGAACCTAGGCTATAAAATGTTAAGTTTCCTCGAAATAAATCGCCATTTTCGCCATCCATCACATTGATGCAGTGGGAGATGGACCGCACGGCTGGGATAGCCGTCTGTGCTGTAGCTGATCGGGGTGCTTATCTTGCTTCAAACCCAACACAAGCAGTTCAACATAAAAAAGCTTCCAGAACATCATGGCACTGCTGCTGATGTCTGGCACTCTATGTTATTGCCTGTTTGACCTTTCCTAACTGGCACTATTCAAACACCTTAAGTTCTAAGATTTCTCAATCTATTGACATGTTTTCCATGTGGGTAATGCTCAACACCAATTCAGTGGGTGAAGAACTATACCTATACAAACTTTAGACAATATAGAATTTTTTCTTTTGCTCATTCTACAGCTTCATGGTGAACTCTGTTTTCATAGAATTAAAAGTTTTCCTTCCTGCCCTTGAGCTGCAGAGGCATATTTTTTGAAAGTCACATTCCATTCTGCCTAGAAACCTCATATTAACTCCCCTCTTTATGACTGTTAGTTCATATGTGGAGATGCTTGAATATCTCCTGATAGAATAAATTTTTAGTGTTAATGCTAAATTAACCAACTGCTCTGATGAAACTGAGATATTTTGTTGACACCATTAAAATAAATGAGTAAGAAAATTTGGGGCAGCTGAAACAATTTCATCATTGTGGAACTGAGGTTCTAAAGAAATAAATCAAAAGGGAAATTTTGAGAGGTTATAACTTTCCTCTAACAGAAATCATAATTTTACTAAATCTCCTCTGTGTAAACATACCTATTAGAGTGTTTGAAAGATCAACAAAATTATTTTATTTTTAAAATATTTCATAAAATAATAAATTTATTTATGTTTTCCTAGGGCATAGATAGTATTTTATATGTTAAATAAAGTTAATTATGTGTAGCAATTTTTACCATAGAGGCTTAAAATATACCAGCCCCTAATTTTGCAGGAAGCAGGTACAAGTAAGAGCAAGACAAGTGCCACTGTCACCTGAATGTCATGGCTTTTCCCAGCTGCTGTGGACATTGTGAATACTAAAAGTTCTTGGCTCCATTTTATTCCTAATGAAACACATAACTTGATTTCTGTCAGTATTAAATACTATGTTTCATAACAAAGGGGAACCATCTCTTAATCAATTCACTCCACTGTTATAGGTTTAAAAGAGTATATCTAAATATCTATTTTGGACATTTTTTGTCTTTTGCATAATTTCTCTCTTCATCTGATTTTTATTGATTTTTCAAATTTTGTGATATAATTAAAGTCATATGCCACAGAATAAGAAAATTCATGCCTAGAATAACTGCACTGATTTCCAAAGCTTTCCAATGGAGATATTAATGGTATTTGTTGAATTTATGAGCTTTATCTCTACTCTGACTTGTATTACTTTATTTTCTATAAGCAATATCAAAATTTGCTCAAAATATGAAAATAAGCTCTAATTTCTGAAATAGATAAGCATCAGTATGACTCAGCCTTTAAAGATGAAGTGTTCTCTTTGAAACACATGCAGATGCCTACACGAAAAATAAACTTTATAGAAGTAAAATTGTTTCATTTTGACAGGATAAATTATGATTCAAATAATCTACTAGATGAACGGTATTAATGTAACTTTTAAATTTTTACTTTTCATAGGACAAATTTTTAAGAGTTGAATTTTAATTAGCTCTTTGGATTTCTCCAAGTTATCTTGGGAAGTGGCTTGTACATCAAAATAGTGAAGAGATTTAAAATGTGTGAAGCCTGTCAGATTAAGTCATAGTGCTTACGGTATGACCCAAAGTTGCATATCAAAGAAGTGAAAGAAAGAGAAATATCTACACCTGTAAAAGAGGGAAAAAAAAAAAAGAAAACTGTTTGAACTTTAATTAAATTTAGTATTAGTTAAATTTAATAAAATGTTAAAAACTACAACACTAAAGGAACTGAAAATCCTAATTTTTTTCAAGAAAATTATAGGCAGAGATAAAAGAGTATGAAGTGAAGAACAGAGTGTAAAAAAGTACACTGAACACATGAAAGGAGCTCAAAATGGTTTCAGGATTTAGGCAAATGATTGCAAAAATTTCTTATGTATTTAAAAAATGTAAGGATGAGTTCTATTTAATCCCTTTGTTGAGTGCTTTTGTTCCACAGCATTAGTTTTAGTGTCCTCACTTGACTTGATGTTGTTTTACAGTGGTATTCCATGCTGATTTCAGTAGATTTATTATGTTCCATGCCATGGTTAATTAAATCGAAATCTATCTCTCTAAGCTGCTTCATTGCAAGTAAGGCTACTGCAAAGAAGCAGTGCCCTTCTGCAAGTTATTTTAAAATTTTATCTAGCATCTATTATGTATGTCAGTACCTTTTTACCAATCTGAGTGTCACTGTTTATCTCTCAAAACAAAATAGACATGTTGTATACATTATTCTCTTATAGAATTATTAAACTGTTTTCATAATTATTAAACTGGTTTCATAAGATAATATTGGCATCCACATCATGTTGCAGCTTAGATTTTAACTATTTCTTCATGTTTCCCTAAAGGATTTTTCTGTACTAAGGGAATAATTAATTTTATTAAGCATTTGTTTGCTAGATACCAAGAGGAAAACCCAGATTATTTACTTGAGTCAAGACCTATTAATTACATGTTTTTCTTTTCTGATTATGTTATGTGCCATTGCCACTTTTGATTTCAGATCCAATAGTAACAGTGAACTAAGTAAATATTTGCATCTTCTAGTAATAACCATAAATTGCATTCTAATTATACTCTGCATTTATAAAACTTGAGAAGAATGTTAATGCATGCAGCTACATCAGACTTGTTTCAAGAGAAGCTTTTCACCACACAAATAAAGATTAGATGACAAAATAATAACATTTTGTTTATTTTTCTTTGGAGGATTTATTTATATTTTAAATTATGATGAAATTGAAATAAATGAGAAATCCTGTTGGGGGTGCATAGACAAATCTTCACAGAAAGTGTGGTTAAGTGTTGGAACAAGTTTCTCTGGGAAGTGGTAGGACCACTCTCCCTGGAAGTGTTTAAAAAACTTGTGGATGTGGCACTCAGGGATATGGTTTAGTACTGAATATGGTGGCTAATGGTTGGACTCAGCAGTCTCAGAATCTCAACAGCCTCAGCCTCAACTTCAATGATTCTGTGATTTTATGAAATGTACATCCAAAAGACCTTGCAAATATCTGAAATTGTGATAATTGGTATCACTTTTTCCATAGATATAGAATGATTTATCAAAGAATCTTCACTTGAGACTGATTTAGACTAGTTTGGCAGTTAATAAACATAAAAAACTTTACTATCTGCTTTCATTGTAGACCCCTAACATGAATTGTTCCCTCTGATTCTCTGCTTTAAAATTAATCTTAAATTACTAGTGAAAAACCTTACAGTTTATTAACAGATAATTAATTATCTGTTAATAAATTATCACGTTCATAACAGAACTGAAATTATGGAAGCTAATTTGGTCTTTTCACTGGGTTTTTGCTTGTTTAGTTGGTTGACTTTACTGTATTTAGAGGTTAAAACATATCAATTTATTTTTTTTCATTTTCTCTTTATAGTCTTTGGAACATTACCCTCTGAAACATATAATATGTAGTTGCAAATAGCTTTCATGTAAGCCTCTTAGAAAGAGTGGTACAGTCATAATAGCCTGAATTAATATGAAAGTAATCCTTATTAAACTGGAAAGAAATCATGAGTCTTTCATGTAAAGAGATCTGAAATAGAAGGAATTAACAAGATTTCCAAGGGCTTTTTCCAGTTAACTGTTGTGCCATGTTAAATGACACAATTTTGTTTTCCATTGCAACAAAATGTTGGACTTTGTGGTTTTAATAGTTACTAAAGGAGTACTATTTTTTCATGATGCACAAATGAGTAGACATGTTTTGATTCCCCTCCCAAAAATTATTCTGTGGTTTCTAGCCCTTTTTTTTTTTATTAATTTGGAAGCACTGTTTTTTGGGCACACTTAGAGAAGCAGATGAAATAGACTGAGGTTCAGATAAAAGGCAAGTTAAAACCTGCATGGACCTATCCTATTTGTCTTGTCCAGAAATGTCAGTAACACAAAGCCTACATTTTATACTTTTCTTGGTTTTATTTTTACTGGCCATCTGAACCAGCAACAGCTCGGTTGGTCTTACTGCATGTTTATTCTGACCGGGGATCTGACCCTTTCTTGTGGTTTAACACCAGGCAGCTGCCAAGCCTCACAAAGTCACTTGCTCACTCTCCCACCAGTGGGATCAGGGAAAGAACTGGAAGTGTAAAAGGTAGAAAACTTGTGGATTGAGATAAAAAACAAGTTTAATTGGGAAAGTAAATGCTGCACACACAAGCACAGCAAAACAAAGTATTAATTCACTGCTTCTCATGGTCATGCAGGTGTTCAGCCATCTCCAGCAGAGCAGGGCTCCATCAGGTGTAACAGTGACTTGGGAAGAAAACTACCATCAGTCTTAATGTTCCTCCCTTCCTACTTCCCTCCAAGGAATATATTGAGCATGAGGTCATATGGTCTGGAATATGTCTTTTGTCAGTTTGGGTCACCTGTCCCAGCTGTGTCTCCTCCCAGCCTCCCAAGCATCCACAACTTCCTTGCCAATGTGGCAGCATGAGAAGCTGTGTAAGCCCTGATCAGCAATAACAGAAACATATCTGTCTCTATTATAATCACTCTGTTCAAATCAAAAGCTCAGCCCCATACCAGCCACTGTAATAAAAATTAACTTTATCCCATCCAGAACCAACACACCTGTGCTCTATACCTGGAGGTAAATTCAGTATTTGAGGATTTACTTAGACATGTGGTACATGCAATAATGCATTTTACAGTGTACCTAGATGAAATTTATATGCCCAGCACAGTTCTATGAAAAAACAGATCTGTGGGTAACTGTCACATGTAGAGAGAATAATGAGACAGTACCAAGGTAGTCCTCGTAGGAAGAACCTTAGTCTGGATTTTTTCAATTGATCTGAAAGAGTCAGGATTTGTAACCTCTCTGTAACATAAGATTGAGAAGACAGTCTTATAGTCTGTCCCTTTGACTCAGGTTTATTAAATATATGAAGCTGTGTAACTTTTATTTTAAAAAATTTGAAAAATAGAACAAATCCATGTTTAACAAATATTTTCAGACTACATTTTCTCTCATTCTTGTCAATGAGTAAAGTGAGGACTTTGCTATTTTCATCTCAAATCTGAAGTATTAATAAGCAAAAGGATTACAACTTCATATTTTTTATGATGCTAAAATAATTTTATCAATATTGAAAAATAATGAGGAAAAACCCCTAGGATTATATGACATTCCTGAAATATTGAAAAAGTATGAACATTTCCTGATATGTTTGATATTAGCATTTTGTGGAAGCAAATGAATGTGTACATATGCAAGAGCTAAGTCTGCAAAATAGGTGACACTTCTGAATTTGCAGAAAAGAGCAAGTACTAGTAGTTTGAATTATGTATTTTTTCTTTGTTTTCATTTGCACTACAGGGAGTTTTGGCTGTTTTAAATAAATAATTATGGTGCTTGACTCATAAAACAGTGTCATAAAAGTTTTTTAAAAAAATATTTGGAGAAATATTTGTATGTTAAACAGTAACACAATTACCTAAATTACAAAAAACCCTTCTACTATGTAGTGGAAAGAAGTGTATCACTATAATAATGCAGACATAAGAGAAGCATTATTTATTGAAGGAAACTACCTACTGAGAAATTTGCTTTCACTCTAATAGTTACACACAGCTTTAAGCTCACTATGTTGAGAGTGACACTGAGACATCTTCATATGGTAAAAATAATTAGACTTGCATGGCCTTGAGATCATCAAATTGTAGTAAAATTCTCTCATTTTCAGTGCCAGTTTTCAGATCACTAACTTTGCCAAGATTGACTGCAACATTATAAAATTATAATAGAAGTACAGAAAGAATAATAAAACACCCTAGATTTAACATATATTATACTGTAGAGCATAAGTAAAAACACCTTTCAAGTGCTCGTTTGGTCCCCCACCTTTACCAGTATCTTTATGAGCTAGCAATAATGCAGTCTCTTGGCTCTTTCCATCATGACAGACCATATAATTTAACTAGTTATGTTAATCACAGGACCTCTTTCTAAGCTTTTGCATGATTATATATACTGCAACATTAAATAGTAGGTTAATTTTCAAAAATTGGAAATTACTGCCTGCTTTGCACCATGTAAACATGTAGAATGAATATGAATTTTGCATACACGATTCTCTCTTCTTTCTTAATCCTTATGTTCTCATTTTAATCTGTTTAATGATCATATGAATTCATCTCTATAAATTGGGAAATCCTACTGAATTATTTTAGAAGGAGAAAATTAATACAAATGGGTTACTGCATTCAGAATGCATTGCTGCATTCGGACAATGTTTTTTCTTTTTTTATTTATCCAATCTTAGAGGAATCTGAGTTGTTTAAATGAATTATTGAATATTTCAGATGAAGATCTTATGAATATTTTCCCACTTTTATTCTTTGGTCTGTCTTTTATAGACTTGCAGCACTAGAAATTCTCTTGGTGGTATTGTCAAATTTGCTAAAATGTGTGTTATATTAATAAATATTTAACTTACTTTCCTTAATTGTTTATTAGTTATTAAAATAATAGTATCCCACTTAAGATTTGGTACAACCACTAAGCAGAATATTGAAGCATCATATCTAATTTTAAAAAATAAAATCAAGCACCTATGTGTTAGGATTATCACGACTTGAACATGTCCAATCTAAATCCAACAATCTGAAAAATATGCCATGAAACTAACTATGGAGCACTTCTTTGTTCCCCCTAAATTCGAAAAATTGTTTTTTCTTCTTCTTACTATTTATTCAAAGATTAACATTAGAATTAAAAACATAGATTTCTCTAGAAACTTCAATTTACTTGCAAATGAGGTTTTGTGAAGAGAAGTCAGGGCTTTTCTGTTTTGTTTGCATCTTATTTGTGAATAAATGGATGCTGTGATCCAGTAGTTACCACACCAGAGGGCTGCTGATCTCCATGAGTACTATGCCAGCTACCAGATAACCAATCACTTGCTTATTGTCTTTCTTCTGGAAGATCAACTTTCAATAAGCTGCTTAGTTCTTTTCTTCCCAAGCTGTAAAGGCTGCCATGCTCAAAATGAATCAACAGTTATGTAGTTCAAACTTAATTCAGAATTTAAGTGCTGCATAGCAAAATGTAATATATGGTTCATCTCTGTTGCATCTATTTCTTCCATGAAGTGATTCGTACAATGTTTATAATGCACTTGGTCTCTTGTTCCTACATATGTCACAGAAATGAAAGAAAAAACATTTGAATGTCACAAGAAAAATGCAGCACCAACCCACCAACCAACCAACCCACCCACCAACCAATCAACCCACTCCTCAAACTCCCCTCCTTAGTCCTGCTATTATAGGTAGCGAGAGTGAAAACTTTTTTCTGCATCACAGAGGAGCAAAAAGAGTGGCAATCCCTTACTGCAGGGGGAATGCAAGAATTGCAAGACTTTGTGTCTGTCCTGTGCATAGGGAAGAATATAAAAGTTCTGAATCAAGGTAAAATGTATTGATGTATAATAATGTATATGCTTTATAATGTATTGATGTTGGGAGTCTTTGATCTTAGCATTAACTTTCAAGATTGTTTTTCTAAGAGTTTTCACAGTGAAAGTCCCAAGAGCAAAGTCTTCCTTTCCTATGACTCCTTCAAAACAACTACACTTGGCTTATGTTATTTTAAAGTATGTGATAGAACTGCACAGTATAACCAAAACTATTTTATAAAAGATTTCACTGGGGATCAACTTCAGCAGTGTTTTTCTGTTAGTAATTCATATATTTTGCAACAGACAATTGTTTGTGGAGTTCATTTGCATACTAGAAAAGGTATTCAATCTATTCCATTTTCCATGTTTTTTATTTTTGTATTGCTACTGTTGCACCTTGAGCACAAGTGATATTCTGTCGTGGTTATAATCACTAGGTAAAATATGGCCAAGTATTTTTTATAAAATAAAAGGGATAGAATGAAGACATGCATCCAAAGGAATAAAAAAAAAATAACTTGAAATTAACAAACTTGGAAAGTTTATTTTTTTCTTCTGAAAAGAGTAAGCCCACGGCACACATTTTTAATTTATAAAATTCATTGAGGCAGGAAAGACATTCAACATGATTTCTCTCCTGACACCACATAATCTCCAGGTGCTAGATCCCTTCAAACCACAACTGCAAGGTTGCCAGTGTGCATATGCCCCAGGCTTGGAAATATCTGAGTAAATTGGGCATACTCTAGAGATGAGCTTGCACATCAAGTTAACTGTAAGGTTTCATTATTTATTTGTGCCTGACTTGTCTTTGCTCAACTGCTTTCCATGCCTGCAGCCTTTGATTCAGTTCTCCAATGCTGACATACTTATCTATGGCTTTTTAAAATATACATATTTTAACCAGAAGAGGGGAAAAGTTATTTAGGAATCCATCCCTGGTTTCTAATATTCTTAAAAAGCAAGTGTGTGAGAAGTTGCAGAGATGGTATAGTGTGTTTTCTGTCTTCAAATAGGAAGGAGAAGGGTAAGAATAGTGCCCTATCCCACAGAGTTCTCTCTTCTGTGTTTGATGTACAAAAATATTTGTTCTGTTGCCCTTTGTCAGCAGAAGTGGCCATAGGAAGGGCTTCTGTAGAACTGCACAGAAAGCTTAGCAGTTCAGTATTTTAAAAAAACAAATAAAAATGCTGTGGATAGGGCAGAAAGTCGGGTTCAGATTGAAGCTTTGTTAAGTGCCAAATCATGTGAAAATAAAATCACATGCATACTTTTTTCCAGTAAAATAAACTGGGTTTTCATCTGTGGTCTAAGATCCAGCTTAGTGATGTGCTCAGGACCCTCAAACATCCCTTTGATTAGGCAGCTCATCAGATCCACACGGCTAAAGCGTGTCAGCTTCTGTAACCAGCAGCATACCATCAATATTTTCAGCATCAGATATTTTTACAGTCTGACAGATGAAGAAATTTACAAAAGTACCATCAACAGCAGAATGAATATGAGGAACTGCAGAGTATAAAAAAGTGGGATTCCCTACCCTATTGTCTTGCTGCATGTTAACTCAAATAAGGGAGGAATTATGACCTTATGTCACAAGCACAAATAACCACAGGAAGGAGATAGAAAAGGAGAGAAACGAATGGGAAATCAGTCAGCGGGCATTACTGCCCTAAGTCATAAGAGATGCTCTTAAAATGCTCTATTCACAATCTATCCCCAAGTCTACATATTTCATTCATTTTGGAAGAGGTAGAAACTGAATGTATTGCTTTTGCCACAAAGCTGCTTTATTTTGATTCCCTTACATATAATTAATTGTTCAGCAGATGTCCTAATTTTTTTTTGGCTTTTGAAGAACAAATTCATAACAATTATTTTAAGTGGAACGTTTTTCTTCAGTTTTATTTGTTCTATAATTTTTTTTAATTTGTTATGCATTTTTCTCTTTACTATCCATGCTTGATTTATAAACGTATCCAATTTAACAACTGAGCTGTTAGAAGTATATGTTTACTGTCCAATTCTGATAAGAAACTGTGGACTGGTAAACTATAGGTCTTACTAAAGAAATGCAAAGATAAATTGGATAGAGAGATAAATTAACACACACAGTCACACACAGTCTGAGCATTAGTGACACATTAAGGACAAACTACTACAAAATTCCATACAATACTAAAAAAAAGTTGAAACAACTCAAGGGCATCAAAGATACACAGTTGGAGAGTTCATTCCTTTCTTCCCTGATTTCTGTGAACCTTCTCTTGTAGTTGGCCAGGTCCTGTTGAAGCAGAGAATGGTGTGCCTGGAGGATAGCATGTTTCGTCTTCGCTTAGGAGTCCAGACTGCATGTACACTATCTGAGGTTTTAAAACTGAGATCAAAACCAGGAATCACCTTCTCCTTCAGATTTATGGTAGATTTTAAATGTTCAAATCTCAGCGATAAGTTTCAGAGAGTGTGGCTGCATGTTTCTCCAACAGCATCATCCCAGTAGTCGCCTTCTAGTGAACTAACTACAGCCTAATAGAAACCTGGGCTTTTGACTCTGCAGCCTGTGATGGCTGCCCATTCCTTTATTGCTGATTTCCCTATCATTGGCGTTGGAAGATCTGTGCAAGCCTTTTGGTTAGATGGATCTGTTTCTTCACACAGAAATTCTGTGGGATCATCATGTGCTTGCAGGAATAGCATATCCTTCTACCTTATGCCAGCTTTTCTAGCTGAGAAATTTCACTTCGCAGCAGCTGCTAGAAAAGGAGAGCTATAGGAATCTAAAAGCTTCTATACATGTTTTTGCTTCCACAGCAGAAAGCTTAAAAATCATGGCTGCAACAATGCTGGATGTACTAACTTTCCTTTGACCTCTATCCCAGAAGCTCTGAGGGTACCAAAACCTCTCCTGCTGTATTCCCAGTTCCTTCATGATGCCAAGACCATTCCACAGCTTTGAAAGGACTCATGGCTTGTGACTGGAATTTCAGATGTTAGAGAAGTGTCAAGTACAAACTCACCCATAGGAAACTTCTACCTTCATAATGTGTATAGCCACACCTGGGAAACAGGACTCCAACCTGGACACATATGATAAGAGCTACATCATGGTCTAGAAATAGGGAAAGAGAAATGTCTGAGTTTGGGATTATTTCAAGTGAGTTTGTGTCCATACTAAATATAAATGATAGACAAGCTTTTTTTTTTTTTTTTTTTTTTTTAAAGACAACTTTTAACCCCCATTTTTTAATGAGCTGTGATTGAAACAAAGTTGAATTCAGATTTAATAATTTCTGTCTATCCCCATACTTTTTAGATCCTTAAGGAGACCAAATCCTGGAGAGAATTTTGTGAATCTTTCCTTTCTAAAGCATCCTAAATTTAAATTGTAGGAAAACAGTATTATGTAACGTCAACTTATCAACTTTACAAAAAGTATGCAAAGTTATTTTTGTATTATAACAACTAAGTATACTTCCATCCCTTCTGCACTGCCAGCATGTGTTGGAGGAATGAAAGGCTTGAAATGTGCAAAAATTTTCCAGAAGAAAAATAAACACACATATAACAAAGCAAAACCCATAAAGATTTATAAAACTAATTTGTTTTAAAAATCATTACTGAGCATAAGTAAACTTCCTCCTCCATACACATAAATCTTAACCTTTTTACAAATAGTTTTGAAGTAGGTGGATGTAGGAGTAAAATGCGTTTGCATTTGACTGCATATGCCTAGCGGAAGCAGGAAATCATTTAGCTTAACTGATCTGCTAATTATCTGCAAAAAATAATAAATAATGTGGTTGAAATACAAATCCCCCAAAATAATCTTCTGGGGCTTAGGCCAATTATAAGTTCATTAGCATTTGTCTTCAGTCTCATAAAACTAAGGTGATAGGAAAGAAGAAGAAATAAAATAAGATACAAAGAAATCAGTAAACCAAAAAATTTCTCATATGAGTGTTGGACTTGCTCTGTCAAATTATTAATAATTCTATGCCTTCTTGTTCCCTTCCTCCCTGTCTCTCCAGTAATTCTGATAACTGGTGATTATTTCTGTGGGAAGTCTAATGATGGCAGAAATTATCTATAAAATCCCGCAGACCTCATGCACTAGCAGGAAAATTATTACTATGTAATAAACCTTATTTCTCAGAGAATTCATAAAAAAAAAAAATCATAAAGTTTTTAATAAAAGAATCCATGAACTTTCCAGTTATATGTGCAACTGGGAGGAGAAGGTTAGCATTTGGTGAAAACCACAGACTACAAAATGTTACCAAAACCCCCAAAAGTTTAACTTAATAGTGCTATTTTAGACTAGTTTTTTTGTTTTACTTTAGTAGTTTTGTCAGTTTGCAGCAATCATCTGCCAGTTTGGAAGAACCTGTCTTATTTGTTTAGGCTAACTGCCTAGCTGTCTGTAGATAGTGCCTGGCAGGAATGAACCATTTTCACATCGTTTGATTTCAGTCTCTTAATACAACGTAACATGTTATTTCCCTCTGAAAGAGAAATACATTTAAAATTTAGGCCTGATCAAAGAACAGTCAACTCTAAGGGATTTTTGATGCTCTAAATTATTTTTGTCTGCATGGCAGTTCTTTCTATAATTCTGTGGTTCAAAATATCATGTTACTAAGTAGATAATCCCCAATAGATTTGCTAAACCAAAACAGCAGAACCTTATCTTTGCCCAAACATGGTATATGGAAAAATAAAATAAAGGAAAACAGAAACACAGTTAAAAAAAATTGAAAATAAATTTCATTATGTGTCGCAGAATATTTCAGGTGGCAGCTTAGTAGCTGACAACACAGCATGCAAAATAAGTAATTTGCTTTACAAAGGTCTGCAAAAAAGAGATATACCTCAGCTGAAGTTTGCAAGCTTCCTATATTTTGTTTTTGAAAACCCAAAAAGGTTCAGATTTTGCTTATGTACGGGAAGCAAATACCATTAAAACCACAATTTCATAGTTTGTTTAGAATCAAAGGTAAAAGGTTTTGTAACATAATGTTCACTAACCCATAAAAAAATAGCAAAGTACAGCTGTCAATGAGGTTCAAGATGCAGAGTGACTTTAACACTTCCCAATCAGGATTTGTTGAGAGTGGTGCCAGTAGATGATTTTCACTTCTCAGATATTTTTTTGAATAAATAATTCACTCTTAAATCTCTCTACCTGAAAAGTGAGAATTATTCTCTCCTGTTGGTCTTCTTAAGTCTATAGAGTTCAAGTCATGACTGACAAAGTCCATAGAGATGGGTATGTACTTATTAAGAGATAGACAAGAATAAAAATAATTCATGGTTAAATTGCTGTAGACAGAATAAGATCTCCCTAAACTGTGGCCATTATTAACTGAACTAAAATTCATTCATTTAAAGGAAATAAATGCTTGCACGTGTTTATTATCTTTTGCTTTCCAGACACAGAAGAACTTAAATACTGTGAATGACCCTATCCTTCTCTCTAAGTGAGCACTTCTCATTCTTGAACACTTATGAAAGTCAATCAGAATGGCACACCTGGTTAGTTTAACACTGTCAATCCCTTATTTCAGAACTTAGGGAGTTAAAAAAGATAAATCAGATCTGTAGCCACACAAAAATTTAGTGCAGATTACCAAGGAATTTTAAATTCACCCTCCAATTTAATTCTGGTTGATTTTACCAAGTGCCCCTGAAGATAGTAGAGAAGTTATAAATCCCAGTTAGGAACCTGGTCTTCTGATATTTTCAGCTTATAGTGAAACAATATGTTTAGGGTAAAATCTTGATGCCTGTTATTTTGACTGAGGTCTGAATGTTAAACTTTTGAGGGTCAAAATCCTTTTATCATCTTAAAAAAAAAATTTAAAAAATTTAAAAAATCAAACCTTTCTAAGACCATGAGACAATTTGAGACCATATGAACATATAGCCTTTCTTTGTTTTTTTTTGCTTTTCCTTTTTCTTTTTTAAATCTGTTTTTTTATTGATTTCATAGAAAATCAATACTGGTGTCTTAAAAAGAAGCCCTAGTGTTTGACACCTACTTGAGCTCTATAGACTAGAAATGAAAGTTTAGACTGTTAGAAAAATTTAAACTCTACAGTTCAACTGTTGTAGAAACATTCCTTTACATATATCAATTATTTGAATAAGAAGTAACGATTCTCGTTTTGATTTCTTATGTACCCTTTCCCTCTTGTTGAAAAATCAATATTTCTGCCAGATACTCTCATGTAAAAATAAATATTAAATACTGTTTTCTCATAGGATTCAATATTTTACTTACTAACTTGAGAACATGAAGACATTTAAGAGTAATCTGCCAACTTGCAGATGTAACTAAAACAGAGATTTCTTTCCTAGTTTTGTAAGTGTGCTGTAATTTAATTATTTAAATATGTGAGGGGGAGATGGAGTACATATATCTAGCTCACACTTCAATATTGAAGACATAATACTAAATTCATTAATCGTCCAGGATTAATGCTCTAATTGTCATTTTGCATCTTCTGTACTATAGGACTGGATTTCTTATTAAGAGAGAAAAAGAATTATTGCATCCCAATAGCAAAGGTGATGCTAGAAGATATGTGGATCCTCAAGAAGATGGAAGAAAAGTAAGGAGGCTGTGCTATCAGGAAGCAGTTTCTTATGCAGGAAAAAAATACAGGATACAGCCTTAGAAATAATACCTCAGAAATATAACTTTTAAGTGTATAAATAAGAATATGACATTTTCACTGAATTTAAAGGACTTCTGGAATGTGGGAGGATTAGAAAAGTGAAATAAAGATGAGAGAAATAAGACTGAGTAAAGGTATCCTTGCAGCATAACTGTTTTTAGGCATCTTCAAACTTTTTCCAAGTTAGAAACAGATAACATAGCCAAAGATACCACCTCTATACTATTATTGAACTTTGACATATTTGGCCATTTGATATGCTTTGGTCAAAAGGAGGAAGCATGGAAACTTTTATAGAAAATTCAATCCAATCTTTGCAAATTGCATTCATTAAAAGAAGGGTAACTAATTTAGAAAAATATTCTCTATTAAGGAGCATACTGTTATTTAAAGAAAAAAACAATATAATCATTAAACAAAACATTCATTAAACAAAAATACTAATTTATCAATGCTCAGTGTCTCAAATTTATTTAACTGTTTCTGAAGATGCTTTTGAAGAATCAGAAAAAAATTAATAATGAAGCACTTTGAATCCAGTGAAAAACTCCTAGTGAAATAATTCTTGAAAATAGAAATGCTTTAGCCAAATTAAGATGGATTTGAGTAATCATTATTCCAAGAGTTCCAAGAGATGAATTTGAGTAATCATTGTTCCAAGAAAGATGTAAGAATCAGGAAATATTAGGGCTTGAATAAATGATGTTTGCTGAGGGTGATCTTTTTTTTAGTTCTGCTATTTAGGAACATTTCAACAGAAAGCACTTCAGTTTAAAGGGAAGGGTTTGTATTATTTTAGTTTTATTTTACTAGAATGGTGAAAGTCTCCAAACATTAAAGTAGTTGATAATGAAGTGCTTTCTGCAACCACAATAGCTTTCAGAAGTACCAGCAATCATTATCAATTTATAGTCCCTGTGTTCAGTGTATGAAATATGAATTTTATATAGCAGAAAAATATTCATCTGGTTGGTATACAATCATCTTTACTCTCTGCCATAAAGTTGGTATGAAATCACAGTGCTTTTTAAAAAAGCAAAAGAACATATGAGCACTCTGCAAGTTTTTTAAATCTATTTTTGTAGAAAGCTCAGAAAACTAGGAGTACTTGCCTAGCCTTGACCACAGAAAGATTATAAAATATAAAGTGCTTTTGGAGACCCAAAGGGAAAGGATAAGAAAAGGTTTATTTGCTCCTAATGTCCCTTTTTGCAACCAAACATCTCTTTTCCTGGATCCATATGCATTGGTACATAACCAAAGAGAAGACATTTGAGTCAATGATATATAAATATATTTACTCAATATTTGTTGAACCTGAGGAACTGATTGAGTGCTCCTATGGCCCATCATGGAGTCTAGATCTCATTGCTTCCTGTTCTTTCTGGGTCCTTTCCTGTTGCTTTGTAGAAAGCCAGTCTACTGTCCTGTGACATGTCCCTGAGGAACACCTTCTCTTCTGAGGGTAAACCTGCTTTGGAAAGCACACCCACCAGTTCATTCCCCTGCACTCTAATACCACCACAACTACAAGAGATAAAGAACATGTCCCATGGGCATGTGGATTCAGCCCAGACCACAAACTGTTGGCACTGTTGTTTCCCAAAAGACCCTGGTAATACAACTTTTGAGATTTCCTCACAATGTATGGAACAGAGTTTCATACCCTCGAGGTCTGCATAAAAGAAGACATCCTGAGAATACTTGAGGTAGGGCTAGTGACTGGTAAAACCTCTGAATATTTTAGCAGATGATGTTGATGATGATGGATGAGCACAAGATATAGAATATAATCTTGATGTATGGACAGAGTCCATCATTGTCATCAGCCCATGGCTGATGGCAATGGGCTCATACATTCTGCAAAACAACAACAGAGAGGGAATTGATTTCAGCCATGGGCAATCCAATGCCATCAAATCTGTGCCATTTGGGTTGTGCATGATGTCTTTGGTTTTGAAACAGCTTGCTACATTTCCTGTGATGATAAGGATTTGTGATGCAAGGCTTATTCCTTTGGAAATGAAGAGAATGATTGTATCAGCATCAGGGATGCACCAGCATTTTAGCTTCATAGTTAGATTCTTAAAGATGTTCAAAAACCATCTCACATTGCAAGGTTATTCTGCTTTATAAAAACTATCAACAATAATGCAGCTGTAGTTTGCAAATGGTTGTTCTGAAAGGTTTTTTACACTTCTGAGATCTGGACTCTATTTTCTGCAGAAGCGCCTCTGTCCTGCCTAAGGCCTGTCAATACTTTCTCCTTTTATAGTCTAGCAAATACTCTTACAGTCCACCTTATCCCATCACTCCAGAAACACTAACACAACATTTCTTGAAAGAAACATGCAACATGCATGCTGGAAAATGGTGAAAAGTGCAGGATGAAGCATTTCTAGATGGAACTGTGCATAAGGTCCTACAATTTAGTTGCCAGGTATTGTGCTATCCCATAGAAAGTAAGAGGAATGCCTTTGTAAGTAGAGGGAATGAGAATGTGCCACAAGTTTCAATTGTAGAAGAAGTATGATGGTCCACCCCTTCCTATTACCTTGAAAAGTTTTGATATAAAGTCTTGGAAATGACTAAGAATTATTATCCCCATAGAATTAAAAGAATTGTGTCATATGGAAAGGGTCATGGGGGATGGGGTTTCTGCATGCTTCTAACTTTTTCCATTAATAACAATAAAACATTTTTCTTTAGAAGATTAAGGTAATACACAAAGGTGAATCTGGGTTTATTACAAGAGTATATTACAAGTGCTGTGTAAATCAGGTGCTGTGAATCTTTCCCATTAATTCTAGTGTTAGGCACTTTAATACCACTACCACTCTCCCACCACCACCCCCCCAACCCAGTTCATTAAGTGCAGAGCAAAACTGAGAAAAGCCTAATGAAAACTGATGTAAACATGAAAAAAATGGTAGCAAGCAAAACTAAGATCTTGCTATGAATAGCATCATTTTACTCAGTAGCATCTTTGACACTTCAGAATTGAAATGTTCATCTGCTGCAAAGCCATTTTCAGAGTAACAAAACCAATGTTTGGTCTTTTCCCATCTGGAAGGGAATAACAATTTGCTCCTCAATCTTATCTCTTTGGATTAGTGCCCTGCATACCTCATTGGAAACAGTTAACGCTTTTTGTCAAAGCTCTATTAACCTACTGCCCAGGGATTCAGTGAGTTTAAGTTTTCTGTAACCTACTTTCTCACTCTCTTCATCACACTGTACAAAACATGCACATCTTTCAAACTCTTCCTAAATATTTGTTTGGCTGAGAGGTGATTATAGTCATGACAACAGTTGGAAGTCTTCTGAGCTTTGATACTACTACCATCTGCCTCAAGTAAAAACATTTCCTGAGATTGTTCATTTATTCGAGCCATAACAGCAAGCCAATTTTGCATAAATATTAAGAGAAGGCAGCTTAAGTGATATGCCTATATTTCACTCACTGATTTTGACTGAAACAACAGGTATTGTCAGTAAGCAAATAGCAGAATGATGTCCAGATTGTGCTTTTACTGTTTTAAGTTAGTTTCCAAAACAATAAAAATCTTCTGCTAGTCTGGAATGCTATAATAAACAGCTTCTTCACAATGGTTTGGCTCCAAACTTGACTGAAAAACTGAAAGCAATTCTGAGTGAGTGAGCAGCTGAAATTTAATCAACAAATTCAGCCACCATGTGAATCGAAATGCAATTTGTATACATCTGAGGGTTAACTAGAATATAAGGAATAGAATGACAAGAATGACATAAGAATTTCTTGCAAAGATGGTTGTTGAAAAATAAAAAATAATAGAGTAAGAAATATTTATGAAAAATACAGCTATCAGAAAGCAGTAGATTAAAAACGTTATCTAAAGACTGGCAGAGATGAGTACAGTTTAAGGATTCAGAAGGGTTTGTGCATGTCAAAAGTGATATATCCCAGAAAACTAATTTATTTTTCTGGGTTAATTTTAAAATTATTAAAAACTTGAAAATATAGAATCATTGCCTTTTATTTGCATAGCAGCTAACATCTGATGAACTTAGGTTCCTATGTACCTACAAATGTACAATGTAGGAACAATGTACCTACAAAACTAACTTAGATATAAATGATATGAATTGCAGAAATTTCTAGTTTCTGTGTGCAGATAGAGAAACAGAGTGTCTAATTCAGTACAAAGCTCCATTTTGAATTTGCATTAAGTTTTCCAATTTTATTTTATTTTATTTGTTTGTTTGTAACTTTGTTTAATTTTTATTTGCTCTTATGCTGTTTCTTCATTGCACCTAACTTCTCCTGAGTTCCTGAGCTAGAGACCTGTGAGAAGGCTCCTGGGCATCTAGGAGCCCACATGTGTCAATCCAACATGTAAGGTTTTACCTTACAGAATCCTCAAAGACTATTTCAGTCCTTTTTTGTCTGTTGATGCAATCTACTTGTGCTAGCCTCTTACACATAAAGATGTAACATTTCAGTTTTTGAGGGATTAGTTTGGGAATTAAGCTTTCAGATTCTTACTTGATCCTGTTAATATCTAAAGCAAAGCAGTTGGTCTTCCTGTGACCCAGGGGATTAAAATAATCATCTGGATGCTACACTCCAATCCTTTCATATTTAAGTGTCTCAAAGAATGAAGCTATTATATTGAGGATAATTCAGCATCAGATAGGAAGCATTTAATATTTCAGGAGAATCTGATGATTTCCTGCAGAATTTTTTCATGCTGTAAGAGAGGATGCAGACTTCTCGCATAAATCTTACATTCTCCTATCCTTCTTCATCTGGCAATAATATTAAGAGCAGTGTTTGGGGGAATCCAGTGTGAAGAGAGAAAACAAAACAGTGAGCACAAAAATTATTTTAAAAAAAACCAATCCTTTCTGTTACAGTAAAACAACACAGACAGAAGGACAGATATGAGAAGACAGGCTTTGTAACATGAAGAGGGTCCAACTGTGTTTCAAGATTTCTAATCTATTTTTCTACTATGGCAACCCAGGACATGAACGGAATTTGTGGTCAACCTTAAGAGAGAACATGCTGATGTTATGCCATATTACATATGGCACTGTAATGCTTTTGATCAGAAGGTGAGCTGGACTTCCTTGGATTACGGTACCTCTTTCCTAAGGTAATTTCGCTGAAGGTTTTCCCTGTAAAAAAACTGCAGAGGTTCTTTCATGTGATGATGGTCAATTTGAAGGAAAAAAAAAAAAAAAAAAAAAAAAAAGAGAGGAAGCCTAAACTGTAAAGACAATCACTTTATTTCATCAAGGTCCAATTATTATCCACTGCCTGCATACAGCTTGGTCATTGCAGCTATACACATTACTCTGGACAGCATGGTGGAGAGTAAATCTACCTCCCTGTCATAGCACGATTTTAACTTTTGTTGTAAAATTGCAAATTGCCTTTATTGCCTTTATTGATCTAGTATGGGTGACAATAGTAAACTAGCTGAAAGACCAGATTTCATGAGGTGACTTTACCTTTAAGGTGGTTGTGAGAGCTAAGGAAGTTGAAGTTGCTGGGGACTGAAAGGAGTCCCTTCTCCTGACCAATTATCGGTCATTACTGGGAATTGACAGCAATTTTAACTATTGAAAAGGGAGATCAACTTGTGAACCCTACCTTAAGATGTAAAGTCAGAGCTCCCTTGTTCATTTTGTTTCCTGGCTGTGAAAAGTGACAGAGCTCTGGCCCCCTGTTCCCCTCCCTAGGCCATGTGGCCCTGATGGGGCTGGGCTGGGCCCAGCGGCTCCCGGCCGGGAGATGGGGCCTGCGGGGCTTGCCCCGGGCTCTGGCCGGGCCAGGCCAGTCCCTGGCTTGGCTGCAGTGACGGAGTTCACCGGGGACTGCCGAGTAAAAGAAGGAGAAAAAATTCTGGACCTGCAGCGGGCCAAAACAGCGACTACACTCTCCAGAGCAGCCATAGGGAATTTTCTATTGCAGACGGCTCTAACTCCTGCACCGGCAGAAGTTACAGAACTATCTACAAAGCCTGGGCAAGATTTTAAACTTTTCATTACTCAGATGAGACTTGCAGATTAATCTTTTTATCCAGAGAGAAGAAAAGAGAGTGATCAGCATGTAAAGAGACTTTATGGACTGTCAGAGACAGTAAAGAAAAGAATTAAGTTTCAGAAAAGGTAAAGAACAAGAAGATGCTCTTATGAGCTGAAATATTTTTCTGTTAAAGCTATGGAGATGGACCATAAAGTCCTGAAAGAACTCCTTTAATTCATGACAGAGTATGGGGAGGAATAGAGTGTTCAAAGTGTAAATTTTGAGTAAAAATAGAAGAATTGTGATACAGTGAAGTGCTGGAACAGTGAAGCGAAGATTTGAAGCCTTGGGGGGCAATGAGAAAACTGTTTTGCTAGTGAAGCTCACATTGACAGATGAAGAAGACTTTTGCTTTTGAATAACCCATCCTTAAAAATGCCATCCCTAGACCCATGACCCATACATACCTCAGAGGGATGTGAAATGGGAGGAGTGAGCTCTGATAACAGCATTTCTGGGCAGCTGATATCAGGGCAATGGAAAACTATAACAAAAATAGTTTTCTTGTGAGAAACTCCATAAATTAACAGGAAGAAACTTCTGTTTCTCTACAAAGACTGGTGAAAAGACTGTAGCAAGAATTGGGACTGCTTTAACCACCAAAGTTCCAAAGTTTTTGTCTCTGTTGTCATGTGAACAGGGGAATAGTGGGTAGATAGGGGATTAAAAAAGGTTTTTCTGGAAGTTTATTCTGGTGTTCTTATTATTGTAGTTTGTCAATAAACATTCTTTATTCCTTTTAAGTTTTAAGCCTGTTTTGCTCTTGTTCTAATCCATATGTCACAGCAAGAAATAAATAATTTTTTTTTAGTTACTTGTTTAAAACCACGATACCAGAGAACTCAACATAAGCTGAAAAATCATTCTTAGGATCCTGAGAAGTGCTCGAGTATCTTGTCCCCATAAAGTTGCGTGCTGTCATGTCCATACTGCCAGGTAGTAGAAAACTAACTTAAGTATGTCTATGCATTTTCCATTGTACATTGAAATCATCAGTCTGATCATTCAGAAGAAAAGAAATAAACATTATGGTTTCTAGGAAGATAAAGTTTACTTTGTTCCATGTCTCTGTTCTCTTAGCACCAATAAATAACTAGCATCACTAAAAAGCAAAAAATAGTATGTTGTCAATATGCTATTTCTATATTCCCTCTGAAGAAAATATTTAAATCACTGTGCTCTCTGTCTGCTGAAGTATAAAATTAAGGAATTATTTGACAAAACCTCCATCGTAGGCTGAAGAATAAAGCAAAATCTGATGGATTGAGTTTATTGGGTTTTCTTTAAAAAATGTGTCATTCAATCTATTTCAAATGAAAATAACCCATGTTTTGTATGTGTAGTTAGATCCAAAGACCAGTTGAGAATAAAGTTTAAGGGACCCTATGTTATATTCATTTATGCTGTCCGTTTCACTATCTGCTAGCTCTCCTACTTTTTAGGTATGCTGGCTAATTGCAAACAAACCTCAGAAAGAGAAGGAAAGGCATTAATTTTCTATCAGGTTTGTGTGAACAGGCAAGGGGAAATAGAAAGTCACTGATGCCTTAAGGAAAGTTTGCTTCAGGAATTTCTTCCTGATTATATGTCAAAAAATACACACAGAATACATCCTTGAAACAAAACCAGAGGGAAAATATGTTCACATGGGTGCAATTTTTGACTGAAAAATTCATTTAAATGTTTACATTGAAGCCATTTTCAGATATTTGTTATGTAATACACAGTCCCTTAGAATTATATCCATTTAAAACATTACTTTTTAGAAAAGCATCACTCTGATTTAACTTTCATAATTGCAGCTCTCTACCATTTCATGTTTAACAGACTTTTTTTAATAAAACCATGTTCAGTAACAGATTGCGGTGTGGATTGCACTGCTGCTCTAGAGCCAGTTAAACACTGATTAGCTCACAGCTGAAAGTTTTTAATAACATTTGCTCATTTGTCTGGTTTTAATTTCAAAAATAAATAAACTGTGTGATTTCAACTCAATTATTTGCCTTCTTTTTCAAATATCTTAATTGGTTTAGAGAGATTAATGTATTGGTTAATTGAAATATTACTTCATATTAACAATTCTATCAAATGCCCAAGAAGACATTATTACACCATGTGAAAACAGAACAAAGAAGAAACTGAGAAAAGATCTGTGGAATATTCCTATGGATATTCCTACAGATATTCCTAAATTATACAAACTTTTTAAGCACTTTTAGGCCAGGCTGTGAAACCCATGGGATGTTATCCATGTTAGCAACAAGCAATCTGAAAATTATTATATTCCTAGGTTTTCAGAGGTCTGTTATTAGTTATTGCTAACTAATATAGAAGTTTTATTTTTTGTTGCTCATCTGTGCACATGTTCCTATCTCTGAGATTATTAGATTCTAAAAAAGACTAGCTGTGTGGTTATATTTATGGAATACTAAAAACCAGGTTTCTGATCCTACAAATAAATGTTCAGTGTTGTACATGCCTGCTGACATGTAGCTCAAGGAGGCTTATGAAGTGCATTCCATACTGCTAGCAGAATGAAAACTTGGTGTAGTCCCAGTGATGCCCTGGGTTTTTGGCCACTTAGATCTCTTGTCCTTTCTGCAGGCATGGCTAGGTCAGTAATGTACCAATTTATTTGCTCAAGTGTAGAGAGGCCAGTGGTTAAAAGATGTCAGTGGTTTATCTAAGCACCAGAGTTGTGAGTTTCACATACAGTGCAGTATCAGAAATTTGTTAATGTTGTCTTTTAAAACAGTTTTAACTCCACAGTTACTTTAACTCCAATATCACCAAAAAAAAAATCCTGAGTTTATGTGTAGTCCATATCAACACAGGTAAGCAGGGGTTTTTTCCTGCAGATATTTGAATATCTTAGTAACTTTACTGACTTGATGAATTTCTTGATTTCAATGTAAACACTTATAGGAAGATATTGTAGGTATCAAACAACTTTGTTACACTGTTTCCAGAAGTGTCCCATATAACTGCTGCACACAAAGATATATTTCCAACAGCTTTAATCCACTTAATTCCAGGGAATGAATGTAGGGGAATGGAATCAGCCTAGTCATCCTCTGCCTAGCCAATGCCCAACATTTGGAAATACCTGCTACAGTCTCCTGGGAAAACTGAATGTTTGGCCAAGGAACAGGGAAAAATTCTGTAATCTCTTTAGTTAATGACATTTGATACAATCAAAAATGAAGGGTGAATTTCTTCATGCTGTATAATTAACGCTGTAATTTCCATTGAACTTCAAATATTCAGCAGAATGGAGATAAGCAGATGTTATTTCTCTAATATTAATATACCTTTGGGTTTTCACAAGTACTTTCAACCTTGAAATATTTATACCTCTCAGTGTGAGGGGGCAAAAAGCAGATATTCATTAAATAAATCTATATAAAGAGGCAAACAATAAAAAATGTGGGAGAAACTGCTTATAGTGGTTTGTGAGTGCTGAATATTTATAACAAAACAAACAATTAATAAATATCATAAATAAACTCATTTCCTGAGGAGAACGTATAGAAGAAGGAAGAGAAGGTCATAGCTGGAGAAAAAGGAGAGTCTGAGATACGGAAACTGATAAAGACCCTTAATCAACTGCCAAACAATGAGACCAGTTCCCAGAGTAATTTGTAAGCACTGATTTAGGTAACTGTTACATAACTCAATAACTATTTAAATTGCAAAAAATAGAATGAGAAAGGATTAGGAACGATTAGTAAAACTAAAGTAATATAAATTATACATGTCAGAATTAAGCATTTATCCAATTATCATAACAAAAGAAAATTTTGTCAGCTGACAAGCATAAGAAAAGAAAAGATTGGAATATCTCTCACTGTCTTCAAGAAGATGAAGCACTTAACTAATTTCTTTTATTAAACTGAAACTGTATAGTTAATAATTTATCAACTGTATGTTTACATAGTTTCAGTATACATTAAAAAAAATATAATTAAACGTATTTTAGTTCATGTTTAAAAATCACAAAGGGATATACAGACAATTTTAAAATAATGTATTAATGATAAAATATCTTAGTCAGTTTAATTTGAATTTAACTTTCCTGTATATATATAACCCTCTTAAAGAAATCTCCTGTCTTTCTTAACAGCACTTGCACTGATGTCACTGTTGAGGTGCACAGGCAGTAAGGCCAAGAATCTCAAAAGATAGATTCCTACAACAGGATGAAATATGTCCTTATTTAAACATGGCCATTTTCTCAGTCTAAAGGTTTTCATTCATGCTCATGATCTCAATTTATGTTAGACAGACATTTATAAGGCAAGTTCATCTCGCACTAAAGGACATGTCTAAAATAGGTCAGATGTAATACCTTAATAACTTTTTTTCCTCTGTTGATTGTCATTTTTCATATGTATATGCTTGGTTTAAATCTAGTAGCCACCACAATTAACTGCCCAGCTGTTAGGAATACATAGAAGCACAGAAGATATCTTCCCTGAAATCTTTTCTCAGAAATGCAAAAAAACTCTGAAACTCAAGCAAATCACAAAAGCCGACAAATAATCCCAAAAACCCAAAAGAAAACAGAATGAAAAGCATATTTAAAGCTGAGATTTCTTTCCATTTATCAAAATGGAGAGAAGGAAGAATAAAAAATGAAGAGAATAAAAAATCCTGAGGCATTCCAATATCATACTTGTAGTACATTTGCTACTACTCTGCTGTTTTGAATTTATTTTAATAATTGTTGCTTCTTATTTTATATAACAGCATGAATTTTGTTGTTAAAGCATAAGATCTTTTATAGACACTGTTAGTTGGTATTGAGTGGATTTATTGAAATTTTAATTAAACATTAAACATATATAATATGTGAATGCCTATGTACAAAGGTAAACATGAAAGAAGCCTGTAGCCAAACACAATATAATATGTGCTGAAGTTTATGCAACGTTTTTTCATTCCCAAGAAAAGGCCACATTAAACACTGTGGGCTTTTTAGTTGGTCTAGAGGAGGACAAGACCTTACCTATCTTTGGTTGTGAAACTGATGGAATTTGATGTTTTATGTGTCTGTTCCAATGAGATATTCTATGATTCAGTGAATTAATTGCATGTATTCATTAGTTACAAAAGAAGCGTGACCACATCTAATTATGTAAGAATCTTTTCAAAATAATTGTTAGTTTCTATCACATGTTCTCAAAAGTTCATTCTTTTTGAATTCATATTTTCAAGCTTTTTCTATAACCATGAAGGCTAGAAATATATTTTTGTTAAACTGAAAGGAAAATGTTTCTGGTATTGAAAACTGTGATTCTTGCCAGACTGACAGAAAACTTTATGGGAAGAGGAGCCTGTGAGCTGTATTGGATTACTTTCTACCCAGGTAAAAACTTTCATCTTGCAGAGGGTTTTCTCTAGAAGTCTGTAGGCACTGTTGGCACATTGTCTGTGGCTAATAGTATGGTGTATTCCAGTACTTAATCTTCACTGTGCAACCCCATGATATCTTGAACACTCTTGATCACAGGAATGAGATGGAAATCAAATGAAAAAAATATCACTTCCAGAAATGAAATACGTTTCATTCAAAAAGAGTATTTTGCTGTTCCAGGACATAACACAGAAATGAAAATAATATATAGATACACAGAATATTTAATGAAAAAAATAAAAGCAGTGTCTGCTTTTATTTATTCTTTTTTTTTTCTTATATTGACTTAGATGTAAAAGTAATAACAATTAAATTCTTAATGAACTTAAAGCTTTGACATGTCCAGCCTGGAAGAGGTTAATATCATTCAAGTTTAAAATGTTGAGTTGTGATGACATGTAAACCTTCTGATGTGTCCCAGTGGAAGTCCCAAAATTAGCTTAAGCTTATTATTAGAGTAGCTAACCTCAGAACAGACCCCTTAATTTCTTTCCAAACCACATTGTCTACTAGAACAATGGAGTCTCAAGGCAAGACTAGAAATCGTAGGAATTGCTAAAAGGTCTACAGGTAAGTCTTCAAAAAGTTTTCCAGAGTGCTTTTAAGCAGTCTGTCTCAAGGTGTGTGGCAGTATCCTAAGTGCCAGGCAGTGACTGAGTTGCTGGGTATGCTCAGACAGCTGCTATTCCCTTTGGAGCAAGGGGTAGCTGGACTGTCCCTCCCCATGTGCTGTGTGCAGGACATGAAGACCAAATATACTACTCTGCTCTTAAATCTACTCTCAGGACACAGAACAGAACAGCCAAACTCACAAGTTCTGTTTGCCAAAGAATCACACATATAAAAGTGAAAGATGTGCTTCAAGTGGCATAGGAACAGCACTGAAAGCCAACCAAGTAATCTGGAAATGAGATATTGAAGTTGTCTGGGAAAAAAAAAAAAATGGCCAGATTAAAAAGCCTATACATCAACCAGTCAAGAAGTGGAAGAAGTGGAGCACAAAGGATATTATCAATAATTAACAAACATATTTCAAAGGCATAGGCAGCAGAACAGAAACAAATTTGTTTCTTTTATTAGTGCCAGTGTAATCTTTCTAATGGATCCATAGATTTTGCATTGTTTCTGGCCATGTATCAAAATATTCAGTGTATACCAGATAGCTCCTTTAAAAACACTGCTAAAATCATATCCTTGCTCTAGATTTTAGCTTCCCCAAAGTGGTAAATGTGCCTCTATTTTTAGCACTTATGAAAAGATATTTGTAAACAAGATTATGTCTGGGAATTATTTGGGCAAAAGACATGCAAACTGGCTGATTTTAACTTCCTTCCTGAGAACATGGCTGAATGCTGGTGAAGTGAAGAATTGAGAAAAATGCAAATGCTGTAAAATATTTCCCTCCATCTGCTTGAACCAGCAGCAGAGCCTTAAGTGGTTAAAGCATGTCCACTGTCACTGAATGCCAATGGGAGTGCTCTGTGATTCGTTTGCACTTGTGAAATAAGATTTAAATTTTTGGAATAATAAGTGGATTCTATTGTTCTTTTAAGACGAGGTCCCAGTTATGAATTATAACTCCATAAGGTGTAAGTCTGCTTAGATGCTTTTCAGTGCTGATATACAACTCATAAGAAATTCAAATGTACTCATCAGAACAGCAATAACACAAGCCCTTAAACCTCTATATGCATTTCTTTCTAGAGTACACAATTTCTTTCTCAATTGAAAGATATCTGCCAGTGGTTCTGAAAGAGATGAACACCTGCATCCTGGGGTGCATCAAACTCAGTGTAACCAGCTGGTCAATAAAGTTGATTATCCCTCTCTATTTAGCATTGGTACATCCTCATCCTGAGTAATGCATGCAAGCCTGGGCCCCACAATTTAAGGAAGATATGAAAGTCCTTGAATATGTCCAGAAGAAAGTAAAAAGGCTGGTAAAAATGTTGAAAATAATGCCCTACAAGGAGCAGAAAAGGACTCTGGGCATGTCTGGTTTGGAAGAAAGGAGACTAAGGGTTGACCTCATTGCTCTCTGCAGCTTCTTGAGGAGGTGGAGGGGAGAGGGAGGTGCTGAGCTCTTCTCCCTAGTATCCAGTAACAGGATAGGTGGATATGGCTCAGAGTGTGCCACTGGAGGCTTACTGTGGACACAAGAAAGCATTTCTTTACTGAAAGGGTGGTCAAACCATGGAGCAGGTTTCTTTGAGAGGTGGTGAATGCCCTGATTTTGACAGTTTTGAAAAAGCATTTGCATAATGATTAAATTACATGCTTTAACTTTTAGATAAACACAAAGTGGTAAGACAGTTGGACTAGATGATCATTGTTTCATTCCTACTGAAATATTTTATTATATTCTAAATAATATTAAGGAATATGATTAAGTTGTCCATTGTCACTTATGTTCTGGTATCTTTGACAAGAGTATTCATCTATATCAACTCGTTTGCTTTAAACTGCATGATGTACATGTAATAGACATACAATATATATACAAAATAATTATACAAAAATAGATTGAGCTGGTTTCCTTGTCACCCTTATAGTTACGTATGCAAGGCTGTTCATAATCAGTTGTTTAGAGTAAAAGTTTCAGAGGTCAAAATTCTGCAAGAATTGCACGATGTACATGTAATAGACATAAGTTTGTCTATACAAACTTATAGTTTGTATAGATAAATTTATGTAGATCAACACTAAATTTTCACCTCAGGTGCACATAATTTGACATTTTCAGTAGATTTATAACATTAAAAATTAATTTATTAGGGCAATCTAAGACTGTAAGCCTATATAAATTATCAGGTTTTCATGCTTTGAAATAGTCTCAGTATCTGTTGTTTCAAAGAGCTAAAAGAATTTTACTGTACATAGCAGACAGTATGAAAGACTCATTTTTTACAGGGAAGAAGACACAGATTGAAGGATATGTTGCTTAATTAGAAAGAAGTGTGGTATCAGTGTTCTGAAGTGAGTAGAAGTTACATATTCTTGTTTTCATGAAGATACTGGTTCCGGCTTTTCTGTGAAAGATATTCAGGATTTTTAGAACTAAATTAAATGAAATTATCCTGCTTGAGCCAATGTTCTTTCATATATGTCCATTTAGATAAAAGACTCAAAAAGTATTTGAAGGAGATGGACAATCAGAGAGACACACAAAATAGTTATTTACTTTTATAGAAAAAAAAGAAGTAAATTTGTTTTATTATATGCAAACTGAAAAATTAACCAATATAAGGTGATATCATGAAGGCTGAAGGCATGTAAAATGAACCAGTGATGTCTTGATGACTGCAATGGGAAGCACTTTGAAAATCACTTTCAAAAATCCACTCTGAGAGACAAAAAATGGAATTTTCTTAGCTCTTCTTAGTGTCCATTTATCACCATATTGAAAAATTTCAGCTACACTGTATTTTGAAATGTTCTGTTGTTCTTTAACTATTGCAGCTCTGTTGCCTTCTCTAGGACTATATGACCAACAAGGATTTGTACTAACTTTATTTTTTATTTCTTAGGACCTCTGGCCAGGAGACATGAAGAAAATCCTTAAAGAACTGTAGTGTTACTTTTTATTTTTAATTATTAGGGATATTTTAAAACAGCTTAATTATTTAAGAATTCTTAAAAATATGTATTTATTTATAATTTAGAGTATATTCTAAATGCATATATACATATTGTATATATTATATGTACATACAATATGCATATATTCTAAATATATATATACATATTACAGTACATTAATGTTTCTCAAAATAAGTAAATATTATTTTTCTTGCAGACCTAAATTGTAAACTTAGTTTTCTTGTTGCAATCAGAGAGGAAAGAAGAGAGCAAATGCACACTCCCTAGTTGAACCATTCTTTATCAGTATATAGCTTTAGGATTACCCTGTGTAGACTATGAAATCTAATCTTATTATACAAAATGACAAATGAAAAATCTGAAAAGCTAAGTGTAGAAGATATTTTCTGTATTATGGGAGTGGAGATGGTGATGGGAGGAGAAAGGAGAGAAAACGGCTGGGGAAAAATGCTGTAGGAGGGAAAGATAATTATAGACATTATTGTAGACAGTGAAGAAAATGTCAAAAAGTATACTATTAGCCCAAGATTAATAATTGTAGTTTAAAAAATCCAAAACAACTTCTGTATTTTTTTTCTTCTTGGCTCATCACTCCTAGCTACAATGAGTTGTGACTATTTTCTTAAGAAAAAAAAAAAAGAAAAAAGGTGTTGTATCCCTAATCTGCAAAGAAAAGAGGAAACAATTACTTATATTGCCCTTCCAAATGAGAGGCTAGGCAAGGGCAGAAAGCAGAAATACAGTAATCATGCTAGTACAAGGTTTACTGTGTTTAAAGAATTACTTACAACAACATTTGGGAAAAGTATAGCAAGATTGTTTCAAATGGGTTGTAGTGAGTCATTTTTAATTTATATCAGTACTGGGATCCAATTCTCAAGTTTCACACAAGATATTACAATTGCATTACAAAACCAGCAGGATCAACAGTTTTGACTTAAGTCTGCAAGGTTCAGCTTGCCTTGAAAGCAAAATGTAATATATTTTGCTTCTACATACAAAAAACCCTGAACAAACAAAATAAACCCAGATGACTCAGATCTACATAAAGGTATAACTCATTTAACAAAAGTGATTAATGCAGTTTGCATAATCAAGCAATTGTTCTCACTGCTTTTTCTTTTGCAAAAGTATCTCAGTTTATTTGACTTACTTGATAGGGGCATACTTATGAAGTTGTTAACATATACATTGATTATAAACAGTGAGAGCATTTAACATTTTAAATATTTAGGAAAGATAATATGGGAACAGAGTTGGCTAATGATGTCTGTTCATTCATATGTAGCTTTTATTCCTTGACTGGATGCAACGTGAAGATCTAGGAGGAGGTCAGAGGGTCTCTGGAGGGCTTGAAATTATTAACTGCAAAGGAGAAGGTAGTTTAAGAAATGTTCATTTTCTTTTCTGGGTCAAAATCAGAAAGGTCCGCTTCATCTTTAGACATTCCAAGCTGTGAACTCACCTGCTTAGTTTGCATTTCATATCTCACCTACTTTGTTAATGACCAAAGTGTTTTATTGAGATCTGCTCCTACAGTGCCTTCCTGAGGTCTTTGAAACCCCTCGGTTAGGCCCTGCCTTAATTTCAGCCAAATATGGCCTCATCCTATTTCATGTGACAGCAGTGTTTATGTTTAAGGAAAGCATTGACATCTTTAGTTTCAAAATTCTTTTTCCAAGTGTGTGGTTTTGACTGCATAATGGGCTTGTTAGTAATAAATATACACACACACACATATGTATGTATATAGGAGTGTAATTCATTCTGCAAATATGAGGGTATAAACTGTTTGCCTTGTGGCATATTTAGTGGACAGGCATCCAAAACCAGGTCATTATGTCTTAAGTCAATGACAGGGCTTATCTGGAAGAGGTGATAATTCAATGATACCATGTTTGCACCAAAAAAGCTCGTCCTTCCTGAGCTATCTTTTTCCATATATATATGGACAGAGATACTGTGTACTGGGTAACATTTATTGTAATGTAATGTACTGTGTGCTGACCAGAATTATTTGCTGCATTATAGTCCCACATTTTCAGCATTCATGGTATCTCTGAGTCGTCTGAGCCATAGTTCTATCAAGAGATGTGATTTTGTTCAGCATGGTAACGCTGGCTAACTGCAGTGAAGCATCTCACCACTGTTTTTACAAACTAGGCCAACCTCAACAGCAGGGAGAGATGAATCTTAATTTTTGGACTCCCCTCCCCTGCCTGAGAGGAGAGGCAGTACTTGACTCTGCGCCAGGCTGTGCAGGCTCGGGAGGAGTTGTGTCTGCAGACCTGTGATGCCCACTCCTGTTACATCTGCAACTTTCTCATTGCCAAGCCATTCACAAGGAAAGAGATTTGGCTTTTAGTGTGAAATCTGCTTTCCAAACACCTGTTCCAATTTTTTCCAGAAAACCAGCAGCCAGGTGGATGCTTATATCTTGTGGATGGGCTACAGCCTTCAAGTCACCTGATGGGTGTCACTGAAAACTACCAGTCTCTGATGTTCAGCAAAACATTCTGGATTTCTCCGAAATTAAGAAAGAGTGTCATTCCTCCAAATCCAGTCTTCCATTATGATCATGGATTATGTGAACAAAAATTAAATAATAATCTACAAAATTATGGATTTATAGGAAGAAAATGGCTACTGATATTAGAAAAAATCCTGATTCCAGCTTGTAAGTACTGTGGGGAGAAGGATGATTTATAGTGTAGGTGAGACGAGAAGGGGGAGGAGTAAATACAAATAAAAATCTTACAGAATTGTGACCTCTGAAACTTTTACTCTAAACAAATGATTATGAACAGTCTTGCATACATAACTATAAGGATGACAAGGAAACCAGCTAAATCTATTTTTATATAATTATTTTGGAACCCACTCAACTACAATGAACTGTCTACTTGTTCAAGTTCTTTGCAAATTGCCCTCTCTGCCCTCCCATAGTGCTGTATGTGATCACAGGAATTATTTTCTCATCAAAAATAATTTTTAAAGCTGATGTTTAATGTTGGATTCAATTACCAGTGCAATTCCTACTTTCCTAGCCTGATCCCACAGACACTAGTGTCTGTCCTTCATTTCTCTGTCAAAGCAGTGAAAATCACAACCACAGGAATGCTTTGCACAGCCACACCTGACAGCTCACCAGAAGTTTGCTTCAATCCCCCAACAGAAGCAACTCCCAGCATAACTAAAATGAACAGATCTGATAGTACATTCATTTCCCCACTTGAGCTACACTGAACTCATCTGTCCTGCTTTGAATTTTCAGGTTGCAGTGTGGGATGCACTCCCTCTGGACAGGTGAGATGTATGCACGGCAGAAGGCAAGGATGATAACTCCCCTGGACAAGCACAGGCAGCTCTCGCTGTACACGTCACTAAGCTGCAAGCTGACACCTGACCCATGACAAGGCTGTGCCTTCCTACCCACTGCTTATAATCCATTGCTTGCATTAGAAGCTTGAGGACGCAGTTAGTGTTTGCTGATCTAAACAGACTTCATACACACCCTTTATTACTCTAAAAGGACAAGCATTTTAGATTAAACTCCCCAATGGAAACCTCAAGGTTATTTGGACAGAGAAAATGTCCTTTCATGTCCTTCGCTGCATGACAAACTCTGCTCAGAGATATTTAGCAGCTCCAGTTTAGAAGATTGGAAAAGCAGCAAAATGGAACTCACTTCACCATATATGGCCTTTGTTTAAAGGTTTATTTCTTAACTCCAACTCTTGATATTTACAAAAAAAATAGCATGCCACAGGATCAACAAACATCCATAATTAAGTCCAAAAGGTTCACAATGAACACAGGATTTCCACAAATTAAACTTTATAATAGATTGGTCCAATACTCAAAAGAAAACTACAGGAAAAAAATAGCTTAATCCCACATGTGCCCTTCAAATGCTGGCTCTAGGGCCAGAAAACATTTCAGTCAACACACTGCACAACAGTCTCCTACTTATTGTTTTATAACGTTTGCAGAGGGTCTATTTTATTTAATGTATTTTTGGCCTGTATTTAGGGCTGCTGACTGTAACAATGTGAGGCATCACATTCAACCCTTCTCTTGCTTAGTTGCATAATGTGTATTGCTCAGCGTGCAATGCACTTGGGCAACCTCCACAGAACACCGTTAGCATACCTAAAAATACATCAACTGGCAGAAAGATGTATTCTTGTCCTCCTTCTGTGCTGGCTGTTTATGACATTATTTAGAAATCTATATTTGGAAGCTTGCATTTTTCATTTATATTTCTTTCCAGATTTGCTGTATTATTGCAGGATTATTATCTACCGTAGCATGCCAAGGAATCCTTTTCTTGTTGTTCTGTATTTCTTTAAACTGGATTTATTCCTGGCTCTGTCTGGAACAGAGCTTGCTTTCAGAAATTCCTCAGGAGACTTTGTTGCAGTAGCCTTTTCTTGCTCATACAGATAGGCTGCAGGTGTCTGTACTGTCACTTCACTGTCACAGACATGTCAGCAGACACATTAAGCCCATTTTGATATTTCTTTGACAGGCAAGAGTAAAGTCCTTCAAAATAAAAGCAGCTTTTTTACCCCTGACTACAGCAAATTGATTATTTCTTTAAATAATAGTGATGGGTTTTTTCCTTAAAAATATTATTATCAACAACACCATCAAAAAATGAAGTGAGTAAAGAAAGCTACCTAACTAATAGCAAGGTTACAAATGCTTATTGTTATTTTTTCTTTATTTTTCTATATTTTTGGGGGTTTTGTTTCTATTTTTTCCCCCACTAAATGTATTTGCAGTAAACACAAGCTGTGATACTTTTAGCTTGCTTGTAATAATCCATTCATGATTTGCTTGGATGAACCAACATATTTCTAGGACTGTGTCCTCACATACTCCTAGCATTCATCCCTTGGGAATTCTGTACTTAAAAAAAACCCCTTTCATATAATTTCATGAATTCATTCTCCAGAGGTCTCACCTTAAGCATTTTTAATAGATAAACAGAAAAAACCACTTTTTTATACACCCTTGAATTTTTCCCTATACCACATTTACCTCCCTTTGAAGCTAGATCTGGGGATAGATAGTGCCTTTGAATTTCTAAATCCAATATTCTGCAAATTAACCTGTCATTTATGAACCCTTTGAATACATCTGGGAAAATGGGTGTCCTGTCTCTCCATGGAATTCCAAAGGAATTGAACCACATTTATACTACCTCTAAATAAAAACTGGAAACATAAATCAGACTCCTTTGAAATTCCAGGTCATTAAAAGTTTTCCAGAATAGAAAAATAAAGACAAAAAGAAAACAACAAAAAAATACAACAAACAAACAAAAACAAAAAAACAAAACAGAAAAGAGAGCTACCTATGAACATGTAGTCATATATACATCCTGATAAAAATCATGCTTCATTTGATAGTTACAAACTAATGTTCCACAGGCATTAATGTATTTCATTTTCTTAGTTGGCATGTTGGTAGAGAAGGGAAAAGACAGAATAACTCCTAGTGAAAAAGTGTTTCTTTCTGGAGGAAATGGAAATACAAGCTACTACTAAGAGTTAAAATAGCCCTTTTTTTTTTTTTCCCAAAGGCTGCTCCTATAATTCTTTTATTGTGTTAGTCCCCAGAACAGGTAAAATGCTTTCATATAGGTTGAAAATCTCTGTGCATGCCAATCTGCAGATGATCCCCTGTGCCCCAGAGAGGTTCTGCACAGACTCACACCATGACGTCTCAGTGTCCGTGCCCAAGCCTATGGCAATTGTGTGGAATTGGATAAAGAAAAATCAGAAAACCAACCTGAACCTGAGCAGTCATTCAATTATCCACTCACACAGCACAGAGATCTTTTCACAGTATATTTTTCATGCTGAGTCCTGAAAAATGCAATAGGTTGTTTTAAGCATGTGGTCATTATCCTTGCAATGGATTGATACAACAAAGGTGTGTGGGAGGGAAGGCTTATAATAAACAAAGTACCCTTCACCTAATAAGCAGCCACAGTCAGGCAAAAAGATGTTTAAAGTGCTAAAATTTCATGAAGGTTCAAAAGGTGAACCAAACCCAAACAACCAAGTCCCCAAAAAGATAAACAAATTAAATAAAAACAAGACATACATTCATGTAACACAAACAACAACCACCACCAACAAAAATACAATAGGGAGTATAGGAATAAAGATTTATTAGATCACTAAAATGTGGAGAGGATTCAGGCAGTCTGTCCTGGTTTAGGGCAAATTTGGGAGGAAACTTCCAAAGGGATCCATCTAGAAAGCAGATTCAAGTTAGGGAAAAGATTTCCTTGGAGAAAAGCTGTGAAAGAAAACTGTTTATTTAAAAAAGAAAGTATTCACAAGCATAAGAAATGAATAATATTAAACAGTAAAGCCTCTCTCTCTTCTGAAGAGATGGCAAATTCAGGAAGTCTTTTTCGTGGAGTGTAGCTCATTCAGTCTCTTATCAGTCCCCCTGGCTCCGGAATGCAGCATCCCAGATCCTGGTGGGCTACAGGTTTGAGCTCCTGGGTTTTTCTGGGTCTTCAGTCCAGAGCAGGGCCGACCAGTTCCAAGAGAAAAAAAACCACAATCCAGGGAACTTCTCTGCCTCAGCCAGCTAAAAACTAACTAAAAGCAAAAGTGAGATCCGTCCCACTGTCTATCCATGCTGCAGACAATACAGTCCAGGAGCAGGATGTGGGGCAGTGAGGGCTCTTTCTCAACACAAACTGTGGCTTCTCCTCTCCCCTCCTTCATTCTCTGAACCAGTCTCAAAGCTGCAAAACTCCATATCCAGCATGAACAGAACAGACAACTGGGGATACAAGCATCATAAAGTCACCTTAGGACATGGTCTCAGCCATAAATCACTAGAGACCAGCAAAGTGCACTGGAGAAATGTTGCTATATGTTTACTAGGTTCCTCTTTCTTCCAAAAGATGCTCATTCTTTGTAAGTGTCATAAATAGAATAACAGGCTAGACCTCTTCTCTAACTACTACAGCATGAGAAAACTATGAAAAAAGAGATATGCGTCAGAAATGGCAGTTTGCATTGCAAACTGAGATTGTTGTTAAATTAATTAAATAAGTTATAAAAGTAGTTAATGGTATTAGGGATTTGTAGTCACACTTGCTCTCATTGGTAAGAGCTACAAGTCTTAACCTCATCTATTTTGAGGTGGGTTTCAGGTGGAGCTTTGGTGTAAGGACTGCCATTTAACTTTGAAGCCACAGTCTATACTACAGACTTTTTTCTTTCCCTTACAACTTCAAAGAGGAATTAAGCTTTAAAGTATCTTGCATGCCATAATAGACGAAAATCAAAACACAATTTTATTTGAAGGTAGACATACTTGGCAACAAATATATCAGATTATTTTCAAAAACAATCCAGAATGTAATGTCATTTTATTTGATTTTTCCAAACTTAAATCAGTATTTATGGGCATTTTTTCCTCTGCTATCTATGAAACTTCTTGAATTAGATAAATGAAATAGGACAGAATTTGGAAAGGCAACCCAGAGTATAGCATTTTCCCCAGAGTGTTACATGCTCTGAAAGACACTGCCTGTCTTAGGTTACAGTGTAAGATGTACCCAAAAGCATGTATTCTATCACCATCTTCATAAAATGTTAAAATGACCTGGGGCAGTGTTCCTTATCTTCTTCACAACTCATCCTTGATAACTTCAGGGGATATCTTCTGTTGATGGGCCATTGAGCCTCACTGCATGACTGATAAAATTACATCATCCCATTGTGAGATGCTCCACCCAGGGGGAGGAGCCAAGCATTCCTACCTGGATATAATCTGAGACTTGTAACACCATAGTCAGCCTTTTTCCACTGCATTCCCAGAGGAAGAACAGACTGTTCTACACCACCACTGTACCTTCAGAAGAAAACTACACCCTTCTACAAGATCATTGCTCCAACAGAACCACATCTGTCACTCCAGGAGAACTGAAGCCACCATTTAATTGTGCTGTTACCAACACCTTGACCAGCAGGGAGTCAGGTTGTATTCTGACCCTGTCAGTATTTTTTGTACAATTGCATTTATTTTAATTTTCCTATGAAATTGTAGTTTCAGCTTGGAGTCTCTCATTGGTTTGCTTTCAAACTAGCACACTGCCTAATACATATTTCTCTTTAAAATTCAGGTTTTTAACTGAAGAAACTTGCTACAGGCAGAAACATGTATTGTGAACTTTCAAAAACCTTGACTAACCACCTAGCTACATAAGCTTCACAGTAATGCTCACAGAAATAAAGAGGATTCTATTCATATCAGGTGTGAGTGCAGTCATCTCCCTAGTAGTGTTGCCCTATTCTGCCTGCATATTCCTTACTTGCAGTGCAACAGCATTAATAGTTTCCTTAGTCACACAGGATGAAATGGCAATCTGAAAATATATGTATGTTTAGACAGTCTACACTGTCCTTGCAATTTGGTACAACTGCTAACTCTGCACATAATGGTTGCCTGGGAAGTGTATTCCCAGGAGCACTATTTAAAAATAGTTCCAATATTGTATGTCATTACCATGGCTCCCTAAAGCTGCTTGTTAGTTGGACCAAAAGGTTTCCAATGGTGAGAGCCAGTCAAATTCTCTTAAGAAACTCACTCAAGAGGCCAGAGTACTAGGTAAAGATACAGCAATATATCCTTTATTTGCCCTCAATAAGGAAAGGTTAACAGGAGATTTCACAGGGCCAGAACTTCACTTTCCAGCTTCTTAATAGCTTAAAGAGCTGCTTTAAAAAAGGTGATGTTTTTAAAAGGAAAGTTATCACAAGGAGTGTCTTTCCTCTGCCTACCTTTCCAGCTCTATCTTCTGCTAATCAGATCTCACATATGAAAAACAGTCAAATAAAGATGATAACAAATGAAATCTCTGCCCTCAACTGAGGTATACTGCCTGTCTCTTTCTTTAAAACTAGACCTCTTTCTTTCATAATCTTGACAGAAATTTTTATATTAGAAAGACTAAGTCGTGCACAAAAGGCTTAGCATGTGGAAAGATAGCGGTGAGGGGAACGAAAGAGAGACGCATGTGGCTGAATTGCAAAGATACAATGGAAGAAGAGTAATACCGAAAAATTCCAGCAAGAATAGAAATATACAGTAAAAAGAAATGCAAATATATAATCAAATGGGGTTTAAAAGGGGAAAAGAGGGGCAACCCCTCTTCAAATATTTTTTTTGGGGTCCAAATCTTCCTGGTGTGCCTACTTATTTACTTGTATCTGACAATATTAGACTGAATTATTTCATTGCTCAATCATCAATGTACATATCTTTGTATTCCCATATTCAATAGAGTCAAAAGGATGAAACACCTAAATAAGTGTGATTAAACTTTACAGATTTTTAGCAAACTAGACTCATTGTAACCTCCAGTACATTAAAGGAAAATCAGGGAAATCATAAAAAGGTGCTTTTTTGTGATTGTTAGTTTGGAATTTGGGGTTGGTTTTGTTGGTTTGGGTTTTTTTCTGTTTAGTCTTTTTTGTTGTTGTTTTTGTGTTATTGTTTGGTTTTTTCTGGGTTTTGTCCATTAGGAAAAGAATAAAATGTGGGAACATTTGTTTATGCAGTGATGCTTTAACGCTCCTGGACAAGGAGTAACTAGACTTGCTGGAAAATAACACCTCTATTTGCAGCAATATTTTTCAACTGTATGAGGTGAGGCTGCACCTGGAGTGCTGTGTCCAGTTCTGGGCCCTCAGTTTGGGAAGGACTTTGAGACTCTTGAGCACGTCCAGAGGAGGCAATGAGGCTGGTGAGGGGCTTGGAACACAAACCCTGTGAGGAACAGCTGAGGGAGCTGGGGTTGCTTAGCCTGGAGAAAAGGAGACTCAGGGGTGACCTTATCACTCTCTACAACTCCCTGAAAGGTGGCTGTAGTCAGGTGGGAGTCAGTCTCTTTCTCCAGGCAGCAGCTGATAGGATGAGAGGACACAGTCTCAAGCTGTGCCAAGGAAAATATAGGCTGGATACTAGGAAAAAGTTTTTTACAGAAAGAGTGATAAACTCAAACCCCACTACCTGGGGAAGTGTCACCTGGTGTCAGGGATGGAGTCACCATCCCTGGATGTGTTTAAAAAAAGTCTGGATGCGGCACTCAGTGCCAGGGTTTATATGAGATGTTAGGGCATGGGTTGGACTTGATCTTAAAGGTCTCGCCCAGCCCAATGATTCTGTGTGATTCTGTGTGAAATCCCCAGACTGTTTCATCATATCAGTACTTGTGCTAATACTAAACTAACACTAAAGTAGAAACTTACATGGAAACACAATTTTAAGACCCTAATTCCTTCCTATTTGTAGCCCTAGCATGATTTTATGTAGTCAACATGGATAGCCATAACAGCTAAAATCAATAACAGAGTCACTACATAAAATTTATTAAATTAGTGAAGATGCATGCAAGATTGTCTTAAGTCTTGTTGGGTTATTTTATTCCTTTTGCATCATATTGCGTTTCCCCTATTCTTATTCCTGGCACATTTCATTGCACTACATTTTTACATATTCACTTTGGATTGTAACTGGTCTGTTTGCAAAAAGCTCTTTGCTTCATCTCTTGATATACCTGTTTTCTTTAAAAGAAAAATAAAATCATGTCTAGGATTTGCAAAGAAATTAATAGATATTTGAATTTATTTAAAGACTTTATCAGTATAGAAAAAAATCACTTGGAAACTAAAATTGCATAGAAAAGCCTGAATCACTACAGAACAAAAAGATTTTGTATAACATTTATTGCAAGAGGAAAACAACTAAACAGGTAACAGATGCAATAAAAGCAAAAATACACAAAGTACAATTTATTCCTCAGTGATTACAGCAGACTGTTCTCAACAGTGCAAACAATAGTTCACAGATCAGGACTCATTTGGAAGCGTCTAGCCAGCTCAAGTGCCACTATGATTCTCTGCACCCTTAGTGTATAACCAGCGGATTCTCCACAAGGACGGGTATCTTCTCTTGGCTGTGTCTGACAGCCCTTTGAGGACTTTTCAGACAACCTAGAGCACCTTAAGTGGCACTGGATATCTGTGTTTGGGCAAGAGAATTGCTGCCCTCTGCCATGAAGAGTATCACAGATATGCGTTTACAACAGATGATAGTATCTAATCACATTGACCTGATTTGCATTCTTCAGAAGAAGCAATGTAAACAGCAGCTGTGTTTATAGCAAATGCAGCCTTCATCACACATCCTGATAAATGCTTTATATTCTCAGAAATCTACCATGTTGTAGCTCAGGGCCTGTGTTCCAGAGCCTGACTAAGGTCTCCTCAGAAAGCTCTAAAGCCCCAGCTATAGAAGAAATAGTCAAGGTAGGGCACTACCTGATGGTTTCTTAGGAAATTACCAACTTCTTTTCTTCCTGAATCCTCCCTTCCTGCCCTGACAGAAGTCTGCCCCAATAGTCATCAAAAGGTTTAAGGAAATAATCTTTAACTAGTGGGAGCAAGAAAGTGTCAAGTGTGGAATAAGGGAAGAATCAGAAAGTACCTAAGAAGACAAATTGAAAAAAACATCTAAAACAGACAGCCTTTATAGGCAGTTGGGAGATCTTAGTAAGGGAAAATCTGAGACCGGGAGTATGATCTAGTGCTGAGAAGAGGCTGGAAATTGACAGTAAAATTAAACTACTCAAGAATCCAGTCAGAAGATCAGAATGTAAGGTGGTGTAGTGGGGAGATGTTCAGAGCAACTGTGCTGATGCTTGGCAGAGTGACATGGTTGTCCTACTTACCTACTGTATATACTAGTGAATAAATAATTATTCTCTGCTTTATATTGTTTCCATCCTGCTGAGAAAATCTCTTTTATTCAATGAAAGACAGCTGAAAAAAGTGACCCAGTGAAGGAGGATCATTCTTCTCTCTAGGTTTCCATCATCACTATTTCTTTTTTACAGGTTCCCATGTGTGCCAGCATCCTTTTGGAGACTTTCTGGTTTGCAGAAGACATTACATACATCTTTCTTCATCCCCTGGCAGTATTTTTCATTGTGTTCCCTCTGATGCCCTGCTAGAGCACCTTGATTTACTGAGACTTTCCTGTTCTCTGCTGTGCTGTTAAGTCAGTGCTGGCTGTGTTAGTCACACACTCAATATCATCTCTTCATGGATATCCTACCCTCATGATCTAGAAGCTTCTCTGCACAAACCGTTGCCATTTTTTTCTCTGATACAATTTCTTATTCCTTCATATGCTTACACCCCCGCCTCTCTGTGCAGCTACTAGGATAGTTGCCCTGGCTCTGGCCTGGGTAGGGTGAATTTTGCAGTAGCTGGTAAAGAAAATGTGGTGAGGGAGCCATCCAGTATTGTTGTCATGGGTTTTGCATGTGAATATTTTTCTTTTCTTATACATTTTGTTATTAACATTGTTGCTGCTATTGTTCATTTTCTTACATCATTGCTGTTTCTAGTAAATTGTGCTTACATCAACCTGTGATCTTTGCCTTTTGTCCCTCCAATTCTCCTCTCTGACCACCTGCAGAAGGGGGTGAGGGTGTGAAACGAGAGAAGTGGCAAGACTGAGTGGCTGCATGGCTTTGGAGAGCCTTGGGAAAACTAAGTTGAGGAGTACCATTCCTAAACCATGACAACAAAACAAAGAAGCAACCTTTATAACAGAACAGAAGTTAGCACACATCCTAAAGCACTAAGAAAATGTTAAATATTTTCCATTACATTTGTTAAGGATTGAATGAATCATTAGATTTTTGTTGTGGCAACTCTAACCTGAAGTAATTTATTTCCTCACCCATGTGTTTCCATATACATGTGAACATTTATGCTATTGATCCAATACAGCCTATTGCAAAAGGCTTGTGTAAATTTCTCTGCATCATTAAGCTTTTTATATCAAGGGATGGATAAGAGTTAACAGCATCAAAAATGAACATTCACTTCCATAAAGAATGCTGGCATCCTATTAATATTTTTTTTTTTTGAGATCATTATATTTTGAAATGGCTGTTCATTCAGTATGACATTTTCTGTATGTTTCATTGTTTCTGGTCATTGCAAAATATGTGTGCATAAAAAGAGTTTATTTTTTCTTGTGTTCATATGTTTCCACTGCCTCCAAATCACAACAGAATAATAAAATAGACAAGCATCATAGTTATTAGCTAAAATAAATTTTAAAATCTCCCTCCCATACACAGTTTTCACTACCTCTTAGTGTAACATGCTGAAACACAGATGAAGATACTCTTGTTGGCCATAGAAAATCATGGGAGTGTTCACAGTCATGTTGGGGTGCAGCCTTTGGTGCTCTGTATGTCTGAATCTCCCACTGCAGGACCCAACCCATCCAGGTGATTCATTTACAGAGCAGACAATATTGTGGTGTATGCAGAACCCTCCTGCTTGTGGCAGCCTTCCTCAGTCAGACGTGCTTTCCCTGCCTTCCTGAGCAGAGTCTTCCATCCATTTAATAACATTCCTCATAGCCTAACAAAATTTCTTAAAATAAATTAGTGGCACAGAACCAGGTACTAGTATGCTGAGGTGTTTGCAAGTACAACATGTCTGTTAGTTCACTGCTGCTGCATCTGATAGAATCGTGTCAAGATGATGCTTCAAGCATGAAAAGGTGAACTGAACAAGAAAATATCTGGGGCAGCTCATCGAATACTTTGTAATATTGTAATCTAAAAATCTGAACCAAAATTTCACCGAAAGAAAGCCATAGTATCATCACCATGGGTCTCAGAACTGGCCTGCATGCGAACCACAAATGGGTGAATATTTTAAAGAAGAACTCTAGGTGTTGGTCTGTCTCTGTTATTTGGTGTCAAAGACAATTTGTGCTGAAGAGTTCTTCCTGCAAGACTGCTATATGACTCCTGAATAATTTCCTGTATACAAGTCAAATCCTTGCAACTGGACAGGAGGCAGCTCTGTGAATGAATGAATGGCTCTGATAACAGCCTTTTCTGAATGGCTTCCAAAACGTAAGAGCAGAAGCAGAAAGGTGAGGGTAGAGTTATGAGCAATAGAGTGTGGATATAGATGAGATGCTGAGAGAAACATCACAAGTAAATTTGGGAACCATGCCAGACTTTTGTCTTTTGTTAAGCAGGAGTAAGGATAGCCTCCAATTTTAATTTTATTCTAACAGTGAAATGGTAGTAGTAGTAGAGTGGTTAGTGGTTAAAATCCTCCCATCTCCAATAGAAATCTTCCATGTCCAAAAGAAATATTTATTTCTGACATTATTTATCTAGCAGAGAACTGAAGATTTGTCCCATAGCTGCAGTTTAAATAAGAGTTGTGAAGTTTCTTGCCTGCCTACTTCAACAGTAGTTGAAGTAACTGACCACTAAATCTGGAGCTGCTGTTTTATTCAGCATAAGCACAGGCTCTTTCATCCATCCTAGAGCTAGTATTTGAAAGTCACTTTATGTACAGCAGCTGTTAATTTCCACTTTCCAGCTAGTTCTCTTCTCCAGCTCTTCCATGAAAATATGAAGATAATGGTAGTTTCACATGAAGTTTAATCTTCCTTAGAAAGAATAATCAAATACAACCTGAGAAACTCTTTTTAATGTATTTAGTACATGTTATCCACTGTGATTGTGCTTTTTGGTAATAAAGCCTTCACTGACATTGGTTGCTGTCTTGGTAATTACATAAATATTATTCCAGAGACTGAACTTCACAGCATTTTCCTCATATGTGGTTTATGATCATTGATCATTTCAGTTAGCAAAGGCTGTTCATCTTGAAAGTGATCAGGAGAGAAAAAATCGAGTCATTTTAATCAAGGAAATTGCCAAAAAGAGAAAGAAAATTAACATCTTTTTTTCATGGCTGATCACAAGATATCCACAGGGCATCACATTTCAGGTTACCCTATTGCATTATTATCATCTTCGTGCGTCAGATTGCTTGGGCACCCTAGTGAGTAACAAGAAGTCATTGGTGGTACTGTAACATAATTTGTTTTTCATTCAGGTAGCAACTCATAGTTGCTTTGAGTAAATAGTATTGTCCATTGGATTTCATCCCATATAAAATGCAGTAAGCCATATGCTGTATGGAGAAAAAGTAAAGATTGTCTACTGCAAGGTTCAATAAACATTTTTATTACCAGACTGATTTATTTCTAAAAGATTTTTTAATAGTTGCATAAAAATTTTCATGTTTGAAGTTAGCAATGTATATAAAGAGGTGAATAAGAACTTGCAATACTTGTGTTTTGGGGAATTTTTATATTTTTATTTCTTTGTTTTTCTTGGGACAGTTTTACCAGCCTGTTCATACTGATTTATAGCCTGTCAAAAAACAATGAACTGTAACATAAGAAATCTTGCTGTAACATAAATCTGCATGTTTTTTAAAACTACATTGAAATGTGATAATTATAATGAATATTAGACTAATTAACCTTGTTCTATGTTTACTAGTAAAATTTTTCTTCTGTGACTGTCATTATCAGTAAAGGCATAGCCAGTTCATCTGTTGAGTAAGTATCTTTCCACTTCTGTGAAAATACAAAGCATGATAAATTACAAAAGACAAAAATATTTTGAGCTATGATTTATAGACAATCATTTAAAAAGTAGAAATATGAAATAGTCTATGCTAATTGAACAACCATGATTTAATTAAGTAAGGGACTGGATTGTCACATTCATCTTCAGATATTAATCCTCCTCACTAGACCCCTGAACCCAAGAAATTTTGTTTAGAAATCTTCCCAGATTCACATTTGTCTTCACACAAGGATAAGAGTGGGAGAGAGAAGAAAATTACAGGCAACCATCCTAGATGGGTTAAGAGCAACAGTAAAAAAAAAATTTTCTCACATTGCAGTACACCCATTTACTCTCATGGTCAGAAAGAAGCAGAACTGTTCCAGAACAGAAGCAGGGTTCAGAAACAGTCGGTGTTTGTGTGCTAGCTTGTGCTTTGCAAGCAAGTCCTTTTGCCTTCCAAGATCAGTTCTGATGTTCCAAGATCGCATTCAGTAAAGACACTGTTCATTGTCAGAGTAATGATCTTATTCTTTGTTCATACACAATCACTTTTTTACCTTTATTCAGTAAGTTTTCCTTTTTAAGTAGGAGTCAAAAGTAATTACACTGTGATTGAGGGCTGGTTGGTTTTGCAACTTGTGAATTTAATGATGATCCATATGAGGAATTATGGCATAACATTCATTAATTGTTTGTAATTTGTTGTTCACTCATTCCAACAATCTGCACTGCATGGCAGCATCTCCTGTCCATTTCAAAATAGAAAAAGGGGATTTCATTGTCATGGTGGTTGGACTTTAGCTGGATGCCAGTTGCCCACCAAGCTGCTCTATCCAAGCTCTATTTAACCCATCCACCACTGTCTCTTTCAAGGAGATTTCACTTGCATGTCTCTCTTGATAGCAGCACATTTCACATTCATGGATAACGTGTGTGACGGCCTCCATGGTCAGGTCCACCTCTTGATCACAAGCCTGTCTCCATGTGGCATGAAGTAAAGTAGCAGGAATGAAATGAATGACAGGAACCCACAAAGAACGAATTTTGTAAGGAGCAAAGAGAGCATGATGATGACCCCAGCTGGGCCAGTGTTGGTGCCCAAGGCTCTAGTGTGCTTTTCCTGTCCTGACCACCCATCTTGATGGAAAGCAAGTCATGACCTGTTTTTGAATATCTGGTGATGTGAAGGAAGCCCATGAAATGGGAAAATAATAACTGTATAAGGATGAATGATAGTAGTTAATGAAAATGTGTATGCTCAGTAGAGAATAAACTTTGTTTTTTCTCTCTTTGTTTACGTTAATGCAAATTTTGTTTTCTCTTTCATAAACTGCATTATCTCAACCTATGAATCATTTTCCATCTCTCCTCTGCCCAGCTGGGAAGGGAAGTGATAGAGTAGCTTGTTGAGCATCTGGTGTCCAGTCAAACCACCACAACTGTATGGAAAAGACTATCTTGACAGCATTTCCATTTGTCAAAAAGACACAGAAATTGATTATTTTTTTGTCTTAAAATGAATATGCCAATAAGAGCACAAAATAGGATTCTGTACTGAAAAGATTATATTTCTTATGAAATAGCATGTGGCAATTTTTTGTGCATGTCTGTTGTTGCAAATGAGGAAGAAACATTTAATCAACCTATAAATAATTAGAAAAAACACACAAATCATACCAGAAATAGCAATTGTAGAGCATTTTTCCCAAAATGCAATTCACATACATCAGGTTGCATCTAAATTGCATTTCAATGCTTGAGATAGGAAATCTTAAAACAAGGTTTTATATGGGAATACATACACAGTTCTATTCTGTGCTGCATTAACAGGGTCAATATTTAGAGCCATAATTATTTACAAATTAAAAAAAAGTTATGCATTGCTCACAAATTTGGAAGAATTCTAGCCCATGCTCTTACATTTGAAGAGCAGTATCCTTCAATGGATGAAGTGAATATATTGGGAAAGACAGCTTATCCAGTCCTTACTTGCATTTTGTGAGCTCTAAGAGGGGCTACTTTATGCGGGTTATGGCGTGTGCTGAAAATCACAGTCTGCACTGTGTTGGAAATGCTTTTGTATCCAAATCCTCAGTAAGATGAAAACATGAAATTAATATTATAGGGAAGTCTTAGCATCAGGCTGCCAGACCTGCTTCACAGCAAGTACTTAAGCTCTTGGGTGTCTCCTCCTGGCCCCTAAACATTTCCCAGATAGATAGTTTTCTGTCTGCTTTTCTAGGACATAGGTTAGGTTTTTCTCCAAATATATGTTCTATTTGCTTGTAGAAAATGCCTAAGTAAGGTTTTGGTATGTGAGCCTGTCATGCTTCAGAACAAAAGAAAACATTTAGGAAGAGACCTTTTAGGAAGTGAAAGGTATACAGGTGGGACTCAGAACAACCTCAAAAAACAAAGAGAAAAATCTACACAGAGTGACATACAAGTGTTGCTTGACTCTAACTGATCTAAACCAAATATTTCATTGTGGAGATCAGGTCAGACTCTGCTTCACTGAACTTCTGATAAAACAGCACAGTGCAGGGGAAAGAATATTGTCAAGAGGCTGCTAAAATTCTCTGTTTTCAGAACGGATCTCCTGCTCCCTGAGCCTTGGCAAAGATTAAGGCTGATTACAGTGAAGTCAGTTTATCTCAGCAGAATCAGTAAGATAAATATAAATAAATGTGCTGGTTTGGGTTGGGGTAGAATTCATTCTTTCCACAGTGGCTGCTATGGGCCTGAGTTTTGGATTTGTGATGAAGACAGGGTTGATAATACAGAGATATTTGTGTTGTTGCTGAGAAAGGCTTATGCAGAGCCAAGGCCTTTTCTGCTTCCCATACTTGCCACACACATTCATTCCAAGGATGTTGGGGGTGCTTGGGCGGTTGGGAGGAGACATAGCCAGGACAGGTGACCCAAACTGACCAAAGGGATATTCCAGACCATGCGACATCATGTGCAGTATATAAAGTGCGAAGAAGAAGGAGGAAGGGGAATGTTTGGAGTAATGGTATTTGCCTCCCCAAATAACTGTTACATGTGATGGGATCCTGATTTCTCAGGCTGAACACCTGCCCATGAGTGGGAATCAGCGAATTAACTTCTTGTGTGGCATTTGCTTTCCCTATTAAACTACCTTTATCTCAAACCATATTTTTCCTAATGTTTACCCTTCCAATTCTCTCACTGATCCTACTCGTGGAAGAAGTGAGTGAGTGATGGTGTGGAGCTTGGCTGCTGGCTGGGTTGACACTATGACAACAATAAGTCATAAACAATAATAGCAAATATCAAGACAAGCAGAGATTTTGTTTTGAAAAACACTCCCATGTAATACAAAATTTCAAAATCAAAACTTGTATGACATTTGATGAATTCTGTACAGGTTCTGTACTTTGCAATAGTCAAATTTGAGGTGCTGAACTATGTGACTTTTGACTGGCTGCCTAAAGAAAACACACAGAATTTGTTTCTATTATATTGATTAAATTTAGATTAATCAAAATTAATCAAATTTTAGATTAATAAAATCATTAAAAAAAATGAAGAGTAGAAACATAGCATCTCATAAAAGCCTGAGAAATAAAATGTTTTGGAAATCACCTTCAAAAGCAGGCTGTTTGGATGGCCAAAGCTGTTCTTGAACTACCTCTTGTGGCTTAATGCATTCCTGTGTAGGAACTGAAGAGTAAACGGTGATTAAAGGTGACTGAGACATTTTTCAGTTCATTGTTTTCCTCAGCAAAAGGTTATCACAGATAACAGTTTCAGTCTCATGCTGACAGTCAAGCCCAAGCTGGAACAGATGATCATTTCTAAAAATCAATAAAAGAAGAAATCTGGGCATTGACTAGACTAATATTGCAGGCTTGGCTTGCAGTTCCTTTGGTATTTCCAGTCGATTTATTAGCAGGTAATGACACTGTATTCTCTGCAGTTCTCCTGAGCACTTTCACTATATCTCATCAATCAATCTGTCAATGCATTTTAGAAATTCTACATATTTCTCATATGATTGCCCTTCACAATAAAGTTGCTAGAACATTCATTCATTGTCTTCCATTAAAGTCTAAGGATGTCATTAGAATAACTTCTGAAATCCTTCAAGATATTTGCTTTCAGATAATGAGTATTAAATGCCAGCAGACATTCAACACATGATAAAAACTCTGGGCTGTGGACAGAATGCAGAGAGGATAATGAATTTTAGAGAATGATTCCTGGCAGGAGTGTTCATTTTGTTAGCTTCTAATGAAAGAACAGCTTAAGCTATTTTGCATGGGACTCGAATAGTTTTATTAAAGTCATATTTTAAAATATATTGACTCTGCATGAATCAAAATAGTGGTTATTTTTGAACCAATTTAGGAAATTATGTATTTCTTTCTTTCTGAGCTAGTATTTTCAGTTAAAAATGGAGTCAACTTTTGGCTGCATGATTTATTTATATGTTTTTCTTTTTCTTTTTAGAGGAAAACAGTGTTAGTTTAGGCAGTATACCAGGCAAATTTAATGACATCTCAGCTATAACTGATTCACATTCAAGCAAGAGAAGCTCACACCTGCCCCTAACCGGCCTGCATAGATGAGTCAATACTTCCCAGAACTGTGCTCTATGTAAGACATCTTTTTCAGGAGTTATAAAGTCTGACTTGCAGCCCTCATGGAGGCAGCTGTAGTAGAGAACACATGCTTCTGTTACTGCTCATGCTACTGTGGAAGCTGTACTTTTCCTACAAAAATAACAATACTGAGAAAACAAACACAAACACAAAACACAGCAAAATAATTCTTTATAAAATACATTTGGAAGTAAAAGACACCTGAAAGTTAAAGATGTATTAAAAAATGTATAAACAATGTATCAAGATGTCTTGAAGATATTATTAAACAATTAAGAGCAATTTAACTTGAAATTGATTTCATAGTTATGAGCCAAGTGATATAGGTTTTTTTAAATAAATTCTTTCTACTTATCACCTTCTCTGTCTTCTGATTCCCAAAGTAAAATATGATTATAACTTTTATTCTCAAAATTATACTTATTGTCATTAAGGAGCTATGACCTGATAGTGTAAGTTTTTAAATAATTTTTAAAGTTGTCAGCTTACCAGTATTCTTCTCTGTCAGTTTATAAAAAGAGACATTCAGGTAACCCAGAGGTCACACTAGAAATCCAGAAACATTTTTCCTCAGTTAATAAATAGGTCTCTCTGCATTTTCTCACTGTGACATTACCAAAACCCTGAAAATTACATTTTCTAGAACAGGTTGCCCTTATTAGGTCTTTTTTATTTAATGACTGGAATATGTCTTTCCTTGCTAACTACAGACTCAGTGGTGAAAAGGCTCTGATATTTTACAGAATAGTGAGGGCAAATCAGTTTTCCTTTCACCCTGAAGTGTTTTTTTTGTGTTATCATAGTTTCCAAGACTTCAGTAATGGCACTGGTCTGGCATGCCCTAAGAGCTAACTGTTTTTCATCTTGGATGAAAATTAAAAAGGCTACAGATTAACACTGATGTTAAATATAATCCTGCAAATTTAAATACTGTTTTTAACAGGTCTTCTAAATACAATCTGAGATCTGAGCATAAGGCTATCAAATACCCTTTTTCCTTATCCTTTTTCCTATTTTAGTTTTTTTGTTTGGTTTTTGTTTGTTTTTTTTTAAATTTGAAAGAACATGTTCATTGGTTGAACTGAAGCATTTGGTTACATCTTTTGCTGAATGCAGTCATAATTAATGATCTGGATGAGGGGACTGAGTGTACCCTTTTTAAGTTTGCAGATGAGATTATGTTTGGGGATATCTATGTGTTGAGGGTAGGAAGGCTCTGCAGAGGGATCTGGACAGACTGGATCAATGGGTGGAGATAGAAAAGGACTTGGAGGTGCTGGTTGACAGTGGCTGAACTTCATGTGCCTAGATGGCCAAGAAGGCTAGTAGCCTTCTGACCTGCATCAGCAACAGTGCTGCCAGCAGGACCAGGGTGTGATTGTCCTCCTGTACTCAGCACTGCTGAGGTCACACCTCAAATCCTGTGCTCAGTTTTGGGTCCCACACTATGAGAAGGACATTGAGGGACTAGAATGAGTCCAGGGAAGGGCAACAGAGCTGGTGAAGTGTCTGATGCGGAGCAGTTGAGGGAGCTGGAGTTGTTTAGCCTGGAGGAAAGGAGGCTCAGGGGAGATCTTATCGTTCCCTACGACTGCCAGAAAGGAAGATATTCTGAAGTAGGGGATCAGTCTCTTCTCCCAGGTAACAAGCAAAAGACCAAGAGAAAATATCCTCTAGTTGCACCAGGGGAGATTTAGTTTGGATATTAGGAAAAATTCATTCATTGAATTATGGTCAGGCATTGAAAGAGGTTGCCCAGAATAGTGGTTTAACTTAGCAAGCTATTTACCTGATGACAGGTGGACCAGGTTTCATTTTAGTGGAACCACAATAATACACTGAGCTCATATACCACAGAGGAAATGGAAAAAAATGTTCTAAACCCTTGGGTAGTCAGTGATTTAATCTTCTTAAAACACAAACTATTTCATTTCAAGAAGAGCATTTAATTACAGAGAGAAATCCAGTAACACAGATTAAATGGGAAACACCTAATGTCTACTGAGTTATTTTCTTGATATTTCACAATTTACAGCCTTCTTGCCCGACTGTTTTTTCATGGAACAAATGCTGCACCAGCTACATGCTTCTGATTTCTAGTAACAGCCTGCATGTAGAGAACTCTGACCTACAGTGCCTTGTTGAAGTTGAAAGATAATTTAGAAAACAGCTCTCTGACTCAATGACAAAGAAATACTGCTTCTTGCTAGTAATTATACCTTATGGAAAATGTATGTATCTAAATTATCTGTAAAAGAAAACCTAATAAGAAGGCCCAGAACAATCACTGTGAATGCAGACCCACGTCCAAGATTTTATCAATGTGAAAGACATCCACTTTGCATACTGGGTTTAGATTCCTCAATCTGTTTTTGTAAACATAACATCAGTCCCCAATTCAATTAATAAATATAGCATTCGATACATTAGAAATCCAACTTTGGAACAGCTTCCAAACAATAATTTAAAAGAGATTAAATTACAGGGACCTTTAATAAAATCTTGGTTATGTGTCTTGAGAGGTGCAAATTTTCTGAAATTCGTAAACCTCTGTTTCAAAGATCATTACTGCCTTTAGCTTTTAGAATAAAGTGTCTAATACTAATTTTTTACAAGCAAACAACCCATTTAGGCAGACAGAACATAGCCACATCTGCAATTAGGCAAACATAGGTATTTCAAAGTGAGTTTTTATGTTCACATGAATCTTTGGAAATTAGGAACAAGTAAAAACTTGATAGCAACAGTCACTACACCTCAGGAAACCAAATAGCTCATTAGAGCAAGACAGCAGAGGAGGGACATTAGCAGTGAATGATATGAGGGGAGAGGATTCCTGTGCTACAAGAGAAGAACACTGAAGAGAATTCAGTGACACAGTAATGAGAACAGCTATTTTAAAGCAAGCAAATTACCAGTAAAGGAGTGAAGGTGAAATCAGCAGTATCTGCCAAGATTGGGAGTGATTATTGACAGGGTCAGGGAGGACTGGGAGGCCATGGGCTAGCTGATGAGTGCATGAGCATTCACCTGCAAAAAGTCAGGAACTGACAAGTCAGTTTAAAGAACTGGGAGAGAAAATATCAGGAATGAAATCTGCTAGGAGTCTATTCAGACAGCTATTCACTCTTCATAGGTCCTGTCTTTTTAAAGATAATCTTACAACATAAAAAAATGTGAAAGAAGCTTCCCTTTACAAATAACTTGGATTTGTCGCTTGCAACACAGACTGAATGTGTGTGACCCTGTATAGGAATTCTTCATCACATTGTTCCACTTGTATAAACCATTATTGTGCTCAGTTAGAGGATTACAGCTAATACAGTCCCTTTTGAATCATTCCCTGTTTTATTTTGTACTTTGCCATAACAAAAAATTTATGATCTTGTACAATTTGCAAGATAAGGGCATTTGGAAAAAAAGACTTAACATGAGACGTATCACAGAGCAATATGTACTTAGTAGGTGGTATCAGCATGGTCAGGCTAAATGTTTGCAAATATTTAGTGAAGGGGAGAGCTCTGCCCTTATCCTGCAATACTTGATCAACAATTGATGCAGTTTATGTTGATTTTTATGTTTTCTTTGGTAGGCTCTACACTGGCATAATGAAATACACTTTTTACATAGTAAATGGCATCCATTTTGCAAGGTATACAGTGATAACATGTATCCATTGAATAATACTTATGAAAAATATTTGGAAAAATAGTTATTTTAGTTTAATTTTTATTATGCCCTTAGAATTCTCTAATAGAACTAACAGGATACAGTAGTTATCTTACAGCAAGCTATAAGATTTTTAAAATCTTCCTCAAATTTATTTTGTATTTTGTATGATATGTCTGCCTAAATGCATTGCTCATAAAGAAATGAACATGAAGTGTCAGATATTGCTGACTCCAGTATACTGAGACATGCATGACTCTAAACAAACATGCAGATTTGATCCTGAATTTGGTGCAGAGTATAGTGTATTTACTAACAAAGGAATCTGTTTCACTTTTCTTAATGAATTTGTGTGATGTACTTTATTTATTTATTTACAGTAAAAGATATGACATACCTCAACATCTATAATAGGTTTGATATTAAGTGTTCTGTGCAGTAAGATAACATGGTGTTCCAGGCTGACATCAGCATTCAGAAAAGCTCCTAGAGCTCATATGTGCACTCCCTTGGAATGAAAAACAATACAGAAAAGTTCTCGATGATTGAAGTAGCTCCTGGTTATCTTTAGAAGCTTCCAAAATGAGCATTCTTTATAGGTGCATAGTGTTCCCTTCAAATTGACAGGCTATATTTATGTCGAAAAGTTGAAAATACTAATTTAATATATCGTTTCAAAGAAATATGTAACAAAACTGGCAATGGGCATGAGGCTAGGGAGGAAGGATTACATTCCAAGAAGATTAAAGCCATTTTGCTTTTAACTTACGTAAAGTGTACACAACATTCTACAACTGAGACAAAAGCTTGGTTCAAATGCTGCAAAATTCACAAGTCAAAGCTAGATTTTTCCATAAACACAAAGAAATACTGTGCTATTAAGAACCATAGGTATATAAGCATCAGCTAATATACTGCATGTCTGTGAATACACTCTTCAGAAGAACCAATGCTTAAGAATAATGTTTCATGGCGTAAAATTTTTCTATTAAGAAAAATAATAGTAGGAAAACAGTCCATATGTAGTGAAGTATTTAAAACTGATCAATACTTGCTGAGAGAATTTTACAGAGAATTCTGTGGAGAGGTAGTGATCTCTCATGTTTCATTGATTCATAGGTATTGAGTTTACGTATATTTTAATTTTAAAAACTCAAATATTTTCTATTTGGGTCATGTTTATTTAAACACTCCTGTGACATGGAGCTTGAAATATCTGAGCAATGTAAAAAATATAAATTGATATAAAATGTAACCTGCCTGAGAAGACTAACAAAGTTCCAAACATTAGTTCTTTTATGGTCATTTTCTTAAACTTGTTTTATCGCTCATAAGCACCATCATAAAACAAATTAATTTTAAAAGACCAGGCAATAAACATGATTTCTAGGCAACTGAAACACTGCAGAATGTATTATTTCATCATTTATTATCCTCATCTTACTTTGGCAATAAATTGAAACTTCCTGGAGTTAAAACCTTCTTCATCTCGCTGGACTGCTTGATACACATTTCTGCAGAGTTAATAGGTGCTTGTTTGCAATAATTTCCTCTTTATATGTAAGGGGAGGTATTTTTTGGGCTGTTTTTTGTTCCAGATATAAAGTACAGTAAGTGCAGGCTCTAAAATAATTCCTTAAATGAATTTTTGTAAACTGGATTAGGAGAGTGAAAGTGAGGTAAAAGAAAACTAACCAAAGGACAAAAAGAATTTCTGAATAGTTGCCAAACTGTTAATGCCCAGCTGGAATATTTTTTTTCTTTTTAGGTATACTGATTCCTAGTATAACCAACAGCCTTTCTGGTGGAAGAACCACAGGAGAAGACTGGCAGTAAGTCTCCACTGTTACTTTTTGATCTGAAGGCTCTGTAAATGATATTATACCACAACTCATTAAGTTAGAGAATTGTGAAATCAAGATATTGGGAAGACACTGTTTTAAGACTGGTTATCAAATGGAGTTTTATCACAAAACCACAGAATGGTTGAGATTGGAAGGGAGCTCTGGAATTCATCTGATCTAACCCCCCTTACACCTAGAGCCATTTGCCCATGACCACATCCAGATGGGTTCTTTAATACATTCAAGGATGGTACCTCCACAATGTCTTCAGGAAACTGGTGACAGTGCTCAGTCATCCCCACAGCAAAAAAAAGTGCTCCTTGTTGTTCAGCAGGGGTATCCCATGATTTAGTTTGTGATCCTTGAAAGTCCCAATCACAAATGTGACTGGAGAAGTACCAATCACAAATACTCAGGAATTTGATCCCCTTTATAAAGTAATTTTCCTCAGATATCTTTGATCAACATATATAACACACAGACACACACAAGTATATATACACACACATACTGGTGTTAGATTTTGAAGGAGAAGTTTTTTTTTTATAAATTCCTGGGTACCCATTCAGATTTTATGACAATCCATTTCTAAGGGTGCCAAGTCAGTTTAAATGTATTTTATGGTATTAGAGTGAGGTGAAAAAATACTAGATGAAGACTTTAAAATCCTGGATTCCTGTTAGCAGCAACTGTGAACCTGAACATATTAACACACAAAAAAAAAAAAAAAATTGAGTTAATAAAAACTCATTGGTAAATGCATCTTTTCATTGGTAAACACATTTTTATTGGAATATACAATTTATTTAAGCTATTTTAATTATAGTTAAATGATCACAGTATAAATATGTCATCAGTAACAACTAAGAAAAGGAAAGTCTGTAAATTTAATGTGAATTATGTTAACTGCTGTGCATTACTTTAATACATTTACTTCAAAAAAAATCTATAAAATATTTATTAAATCCATTAAAATATATAAAGATATACTGTGTGATCTAAGCAGCAATAAAAGGAGGCTGCCTGTTTAAAATATATTTATTTCAGTTTTATAAACCATATTTCCAAGGAGAAATTAGAAAATCCATAATAAACATAATTTAGTTGCACTTTGTGAATAAACATGTCAGTATTTATTGCTCTATTGGCAACCATGTTTGTTAAAATGCAAACAAGAACCCATAATTATGATCTATGAAAATAAGTAATAATGTATTATTTAAACAGAGATCTCACTTTCATTGAAAGATTTTTTGCATTTGCTGTGTCTCTAATGTAGCTATATCTTTAATGCTCAAAAGAAAACTTGTTTTTCTTACATGTTATTAATGAGTTTGTTTTATGTCTTACTCTATACCCAGCAAACACACAATATTCTGTGAAAAGCAGTCTCAGTAGGCACATTAAATATGAGGCTAAACCAGATCATTAACCTTATCTGATTTTGGCAGATATTTAATTCAATCATTAAATTAATTATTTTCCATTTGTGCTATTGTCAATCACATGAAAAGTGAAATTGAATCCAATTTTTATTTGATGTGAAGTAGAGTTTTTTCAATTTGCTGAAAACATCTTAGACTTGGTTCTCAAGAGATCTGATTGCTATATGAAAAACCTCATTTGATTCTCCAAAGGAAAGACCAAAGACACAGAGAAATACTGAGATCTATCCAGTCTTTGAAAAATATACTAAATGTGACTTTTCTAATATATCATAAATCCAACTTCATGACATTTTATAACTATCAAATCACAGCATTAACCTGTTTCACAATAATTGCAATTATGCAAATCATTTAAATGGCCAAAAATAATATTAAAACCAGACAGAAACATCATCAGAAATGAAAACCAGAATTTTTAAGTTTCCGAGTAGAATCTCTGGCATCATTATGAGGTCTGAATCTTGCTGTGATGCTCTGCAGTTCAAAGCTGCTTAGATTTATCTTGTCTGAAGGCATCAAACTCTTTGTCTGCTTCAAATTTCTTTAACGAATCTTAACTCTTTAATTTGACAAGGCTTTCTATAACACACAGAGATTTCAACAACTATTTTTCTTGCATCATTACTTGAAATGTCACATTTAAAGGTACAAGCATTTTACAGCTTCTTACTGTGCAGCAGTCTTGGGTGCAGCTGAGTCAAGGCTACAAAACAAATGTGAAATCCAGACTTGTTCTTAATATGATGACACAAGCAGAAACAAGGATAATAGAAACTGAAGGCTTACAAAAATGGAATATAAAATTAGAAAAATAGGAAAAATTAAAATGCTTGGTCCAGTTCCTAGATGAAAGTATAAATGTCACACTGTTAATTTTTTTTAAGACTGGATAATCTGTAGGATTTATGCAAATGCTATGATATAAGTTTTGCTGCAATTATTCCTGTAATGACTGTTTGTCAGTATTGAAAGTCCATCATTTTAAGATGTTTCCAGCTTCTGATTGCTGTCTGAGAAACCCCAGATTTTATGGGGTTTTTCAGTGCACTCTGAATTAAAACATGTTTTACAGAGCCAGCAGGTAACACTGTTGTTCAGCTTGGGTTCTAGGCTTTGGAAAATTAGTGTCAAGAAAGATGTCAACTTTGTGAATGAGTATGCTGCATTTGAATTTAACCTAACTCAGCAATAGCATAAATTAGACCAAATCCATTGAAAACTTCAGCAAATGACAAAAATTGTGATGACAGACTTGACTGCCCATGGCAGACAAGATAATTTTCTGTTTGGCTGGAGGAGATTAGTTCTAGATCTCATCTGGGAGCAAGGAAGTGACTGGTGAGGGCAGGAGAGCATTGTGGTAAACAAAACTGAGAAGGTCTTGACCTAGCAACAAAGAATGGCAAGAACTTGCACTTAAACGAACTACTTTAAATGCTGCCTTGCTTATTTTCAGTTGTTAATGGGATCATTTTAATGAAAATTCTGTTTGTTGGTTATTAAATAATACATTAAGTAATTGGTCAATAATGTGTCACTGTACTTTAAAGTGTCAGTCACTACAATGTTCCCACATCCCAATGGGATAGCTGTTCCCACCTCTTAAGAGAGATAGTCCACAGACTCCACCAAGAGAGGTCCAAGAACAGACTAAAATTGTTCTCTGCTGATGCACACTGGTGCTCAGGCAACAAGGGTGATTTGTGCTCCTCTTACCTCAACAATCAGGGAAGTCTGAAATTCATCACTGGTCGATTTACTTGGTGACAGGTTACTCTCTTAAAAACCTCTGGCCATTTCTTTGAGTCTCAATCTATTTTTCTGATAAACAGTATTCTTTCTGAAGCAACCTGTGCTGTAGTCCTTTACAGCAGAAACATGAGTACTCCAGGTAGAATCATACTAAAACTACTTTAGATTTGATGGCAGTTTTGTGAACTCGAAATACTTGACGTCTCTATACTATGTTGCATTATTGAATGTGATATGATGAAAGGTGGACAACCCCAGACAGCAGTTCCTTCCTAGTTTAGCCAATGTACTTTTGTCCATTAATTTTGTTACCTCCACTTCTAACCTAGTCAGATGATTTAAACTTACTGCTCCAAATGAAGAGCTCTTCCAAAGGCTGATTTTTCTATAAATGGAGGAATTTTTGAGCCTCACATTATTTTGTTTCGTATATATCTGTTTAGTATCATCTCAGTAGTGGGTTTTACTGTAAATAGCTCATTTGCTTTGGATAAATGTTAAAATCAAAATATATATAGATACAAAATTTCCTTTTTGCATCAATTTCAAAAGACATACTTGATGATACACTAAAATAGCATTATAAAATTTTACTGAGAGGAAACTTCTTAACTCTTAGCTTTTCAAGTTAAATTTAGGTCATTTTGTGAATAAGGATTTTTCTTTTCACATACAGTAGATGCGATCAATGATTTTTAAATTTAAAAACCAAAGAAGACACCTATTATACTGCCAAGTTGCCCTAAACACTCAGAATATTCCTCATAATGTGTTTTAAAGAACTACATTTCAGTACAAACCTCAAAAGTCCAAAATACACAACACACAGTGTTAGGAGAAGAGACAAGATAGTTTACTGACCTGTCATATACAGGAGATTACATCAATATTTTCCCAGTTATTCTTCTCCAACAACATACAACTTGACACATACTCAATGGAGCAGAAAGTACTCATTTACTTTTCTGGTTTTGAAAATATGCATATCTTTTTTATTTATGTATCTATCCCAAATATATCTGCTATATATTTCAAATTTGTCACCTCTTCTTTTCGTGACTATCCAGAGTGCTTTCATGTATTATAACATCTATAATGTTATATATGTGGTTATTTTATATGTGATTTTTTTGTTTATGAGTTTTTTGTGGACGAATGTATTCTGCTCAGAAGCTTCTAAACAAACCCCTTTCAAATAATTTTTGTGGGTACTGTATGGCCTCTTCCACCCAAAGCAAAATTCAAGTGTGTACACAAGGCCAGTTGATGCCCCTAATTTTTCCTGCTATTTTTGTTTGTCTATGAAAAGGTACTGAATTTTACTTGTCCTCTTATAAGTTTAGGTGCTGAACTAGTTCAAGTATGGATTAATTCACTACTTCTCATGGATAGGCAAGTGTTCAGCCATCCCCAGGAAACAAGGGTGTCACTGTTGGACACAAAACAAGCATGGATCCAATGCAACAGGCAGAGAGAGGATCTTCAGGAGCAGGTTTATTTCTGAGCTTTTCAGCTCTTTTTATAGGTTGTTACAATACAGGTTTAACATGAATTGTAAAGGGAACAACACCTCTTCATCCCGTTGGTGGAACAAGAGGAAAAACACTCTCATCACAGCTGTACAATATTGTTTTGAGAACTACAAATTATTTACAAAAGTAGTTCTTGAGCGAGAAATGTTCTCAAGACTTTCCCTTGGGAACAGATCAACTACTGTCAGTCTCGAACTCTCTCAGAGACTCAGAAAATCAGGTCCACACAAGGGCACATAACAGGGAAGGCAAATATCATCTCTACTAGTGCTGCCCTATTCTATTTCCCAGCTTTATATTGTTGAACACTGGATATGGAATATACCTTTGGTCAGCTAGGGTCACCTATCTTAGCTGTGTACCCCTCTAGCTTCTTGTGCTCCTCCAGTATATTCCATGTTGAGATAATATTTAATAATAATTCTACATTAAAACACTGCCACCATTTTGTCAAGAGGTAGAAAAATATATGTTATTAAACATCCCCTGCCCAAAAAAAGTCTCAACCAAAATCCACGAAGAGTACAAATAGTAAAAAAATATTTACAAATAAATAGTCATCTATTCCAAGGAAGTAATGAAATAACTAAAGACAATAAATGTGACCAAAATTCTCAAGATTGATTCTTGGGTTATTTATGAACAAAACCACTACACAGCTGTTTTTTATAAGGAAATCTAGATTGTTGTTTCCATCCTTCAACTTGTGTTGTTGTAATTTCAACACAATTTGAAGCAAAATGTTTTGAAAGGCCAATAGAGCTATATCATAGACTACATTTTCTGTCTTAAAAAATATAGTCTCTATCTGAATGGCAATGACTTTATGCTTTCAATGACTATGAACCAAATAATTTATCTTAACTAAGTTGGTGATTGTTTTTAAGACAAAATATTGTCGACCTTGCTTTTTCAGTTAGTACAGCCTCATGATTCAATTTCAAGCATTATTGTGGAAGCAGAATAAACTTTTTAAAAAAAGAGAGCTATGCAGCTCAATGCCTTTTCCAGACTTGTCACCTCCTATATGATTTCTGTGCATTTTATCAATCAGTTATTTTTATGTAGCTGTGCAGATGACTCTCACCAACTTCAACCTTTGATGAATATTAAACAAAATAAAAACATCCCTGGATGTTCTCAGAACAAAATGTGCAAGGAGATACAGCAAAACATTTTTACTTTTCATCACATCATGCCTGAATGAAAACAGAAGCTATTTGGGGTGATGCAGCATGAGGCTACTAGAATAAAAGTAGCAAAAAAGTTCTGTGCTATTACAACTGGATTGTTTCTGCTACTTAAGCATGACTAAATCTCTCTATTTTAAAGGTCTATGTGAAAAAGGAGATATGCCTTTGTTATCTTGGGTTCCATATAACATCCATCCTCACCTGTATCTCATGGGTGTACTCCACAGATAAATAACATTTAAAATCTTCATCTATGTAGATACACACTATCATTTCCTATTCCCAAAACTAAATGAAAATGTTTTTTTCAAAGCAATGCAACATTATGAGCAAAACTAATCAGAAATTGAACTATGCTTTATATAAAATATTCCTCTGAGTTGCAGTACCTATCCAGGATTTCTGTAGGAATCTCTTTGTCTAATAATGAGCTCATGCAGCAGCTCTACAATCAACTAGACACATGAAGTCTTTCTCTTCTGCCTAATTCTTATTTTCAGAAAAAAAACAAGCACTGTAACTTTGTTGGATACTCTTTTTTCCCAAAAAAATGTCATCAATTAAAAAAGTTTCTAGAAGGAGTTCAGAGGCTGAGAAATTCACACACCCCAGGCTATGTCTGCATAAATATAGGTACAAGGGTATGTGTTCTAGCTCTGAGATCAAGTATTGCAAACTGCTTCCAAACTTTTATTACTGTCTAGAATGCAGCCCAGGGAGCATTAACAGGAGTTATCTAATATGTATTTCTTTCCATTCTGTCTACATAATAAATTGTTCATAAACCTACTGGGCAGTCTCTTTAAAGTAGAAAAGACATGGGACAAACAGATTGTTGCTCAATAAAAAGCTTAAGAAAATGAGATTTAGAGTCGGTACAGTCTCTTCAAACAGGAGTGAAACTGGCAAGAAAAGCATCTTCCTTCACTGCCTACACCCTGTGCTCAGGAGGGAGGAAAGACTACTGCAGTGGAGGTGTTTTCTGTCCCTGTTTTAACTTACTGCAAGTAGAAACCAGCACAGTAACTGCTATGTCCTGAACTGACTTGAACATCCAGAAATCATCACCAGAGGATGTTTCTTCTCTTGCTCATCATTTGAATACTGAACTGTAAAAAGTGTTAAAATGAATACTGTGTATTTTATTTCAAGATTTGAATCTTGAATACCATTTTTGTCTATTCGCTTTTGGAAAATTGATTTTTAACACTAGAGCAGTATTCCATGTAGATGGATATAGGCACAGCGGAACGATTTTTGAGGTTTTTAAAAAGATGCTGAAGCTATTCTGGACATAGAGTTAAAAAGCCATATGTTTTTCTTCTGCAAAATGGAAATAAAGGTAAAAAAAATCCATAATGTCTTCATAAAAAAATAATTAATTTTCACGTGTTCTATTTTTAGTACCAAAATCCATGTGTCAGAATTTAAAATGCATTTTGGTTTCCACCAGGTCTGTGGAATGGTGCTCCCCAATTTATCATTTTTACTGGAACACTTCAAACCATGCTCTGTTTGCTCACTCACCCTACGCTTTCTCTTCCCATGTGGTGGGATGGAGAACTGGAGGCACAAAAGGTAAAGGTTACAGGTTGAGATGAGAACAATTTACTGGAAACAGCAATGAGATAAGACACTGAGGGTAGTGGGAACAATGTTGATAAGTGTTTACCAGAAAGGCTCCCCATGTGGAAACTGGTTATGCACAAACTGGTAATGTGCAAACTGCTGCCACTGTACATGACCAAAGAGACGCTTCCCCATTCCCCCATCAGTGTTCAAATATTTACCTGTCCTAGCTGGAACTAGGACGAGATGTTGTCCTGAACCTTGTAAATCCAGATTCTTCTCGAAGACCCACTTTCTAGATGTTTCAAATATGTAGCCTATCTATTTCTGTGTTTCTGTATCCTATGAGATTAAAAAAAAAAAGAAAAAAAAGGTGTTACTAGAAGAAAGAATTGAAATGCAAAATGTATTTGCAAATTATCTCTATCGTTAACAGTTTATTATTGATTTTACTTTTAAAGGTAAGAATAATTTCTGGTAATACCCAGGCACAAAATAGACATGACAGTAAAATATACACAAAATCAATAATTTTATAAAACAGCCCATGTTTTTTGTTGGGTTTTTTCCATTTTGTTTTTTTATTGAAATGTTGTTCTTTTGTTTTCCTATACATTTTTCACTAAAAGCATACTTCCCTAGCTCTCTGAAGTATCCAGAAAAGATAATAAAATGCATTATCTGAAACAAACCTGTCACTTTTAGTTGAAAATCTATTATCAGTTTCTATAACACTTTTTTTTTGTTAAAAAAAAGATTTTCACATCTCCCACTTATACCTTTGTAAGCTATTCTCAATAAATTTTGTATTTAGCACATTACTGTCCATAAAGAATAAATGAAAACATCTCTATATACACAACCTTGATACTTAAACAATTTATCTCACAGAAAAACAGAACAATCTGAGACTTTACCAATTAGCTTTTTGCAAACATTTTCACCAAAGCTATATCTTGCCTGATTATTCAAGAGTAATAAATTATTTCTTATACTTCCTGACTAATTTATTTCTGAATTCACGATCTGTTTCCAAGTTGTTAGTAAGAACACTTTCTTCAGTGATATTTTTCTTAATTTATTTTTTTTGCACTTATGAGTTTTAGGAAAGTTTTCTGCTTAAGCAAGTAGACAGGGAGCTATGTCTGTGTAGTACTCATAGGGATATAATATCATTTTCTTCTTCCTGGAGAATAAGAAGTTCTTTTTGTTTGAAAAACAAAAAACAAAGCTTATTTTGTCCACAGCTTTCCCAGTTATGTACTTGAATATAAAATCATTATGGTGTCTCCTCAAACTATAAGCTAGCAGTAGGATGTTCTTAATGTATTCTGTATTGTGTCATATATTGACAAGTGTTTTTAATTTAATTTAGTTTTAATCTAAGTGTCTCCTAGTGTAATCTGTGATTGTGTTTCCCCATTTGTTGGTAGTGTGAAAATTCTCAATGACAGGGACCTTTCCCTTCCTGTAAAATGGTATATAGTTGTTAGTAAAAAATAGAAATTTCTTCAAATGCTATAAATACCTATGTTATACACCAAAAGACCTTGGTCTATTATTCCTGATAAAACTTTATTTGCCTGGTAGTCTTAAGAAATAATCTGATGTTTAAGTGTATACATACATGTTTAAGTGAAGAGTTCCACATACAAGTTATATGTTTTCCTTTCAGGGTCTGGTTCTGTTCTCAACTGGTTGGATTAGAAACCTGGCAATAAGTAAGGAGATGGATTAAAAGGAGGAAGTTTCCAGTAATAATATAAGGCTGTATTATTATTTTTTGTGAAAACTGAACTTATGCTGCTCTGCAAACTCTGATTTTAGCAAAATTCAAGCTACTTTGAAAAAGGTAAAAAGGTAGCTAGTGACCACCGAGGTCTGCTTTCACAAAGACATTTTCTTGACTATTTTGTTCCTGCTGCAATTGTTGTTATTACTGCACCAAATTAATTAGTGGAAAAAGGTAGTTCTCAATTTCACAAAGGGAATTAAATCTTGTTCAATTATTTGAGAGTTTTTTGAGATTCATGGGCTTTAATTATCCCAGAATGTAGTTTTAGGACAGAGGCTGAAAACAGAAAATTAGAGCTCAATGGACTGTTTCAGAAAAATATGAGCTGATCTGAATAACCCACAATTAATTCAGCTGAACAAAATGTAGGTATCATTAATTTAAGTGTTCTGATTTACACTCCTGCAATATTCATGCCACATGTTAGGTAATCCCAGCTCTCACTTACACAATTGCACTACAAGGTGCAGGATGGGTGGCACGGCTGTTTCCTCAGCTGCCACAGGTCACAGTTATACATCCTAAGGTAATATGGCACGACTGCCAGTGCAAACAGATATTCTGGATTGTCATTTGTGTCTGCTGAAGGTGGATGTTTTAACTCTTTGACTATCATGGACAGTAGTCTGTTGGAGAGGATGGGCAGGTAGGGAAATGTACTGCTTATAAAGCTCTTGCAGATACTGTCTGAGGTTGTGACTGAAAGCCTTTCATGCAAGAACAGGTTGACACTTGCATTATCACACTACAGGTGCACTTGAGAAAGTTTTATCATCCTAAAAGCAGCCTGTTTATCTAGGGAGGAAAACAGCCCAGGGAAGTCAACACAGGCAGGGTACTGGTGATACCTTTGCTGAGCAAGCAGTAGATCTCTGTATGTAGTTCCCTCTCCATTTGGAGCAGAAATTTGAAGTTAATGTAACTGAGACATTTATTTACTTGTAAAATATATTGTAATCCCATTGACCAAAATAAAAAGTAATCAGTAAATATTCAAAGATAATTATGTTAGTTATGAAATAAGTTAAAAGTAAAACAAGTGTAAAAAATTAAATATATTTCATAGATTCACACATCTTTCTTTCTTGCTCCTGTCCCTATAGGACATACAGTATGAAAATAACAAAGCCTATGTAACTAATGACTTGAACTGTTTTAATGGCTATTTATTCCATTTCAATCTGACACTTTGAAGAGTGCAACAAGAGAAATACTCACAATTTGTCAAAAAATAACTTTGAAAATATCTGTAGTGTAGAGGCAAATACATTAACCTTAACAAGATGTTTGGGAGATTCCCTTGTAAAATTATGCTGATGTAAAATTTGATTAAAAAAATAAACTTAAAATACCTCTTTTTCAGTATGTAGAGCTGCCAGTAAAAGGAGATGGCTCCAGCCTCATGCACTCACAAATTCCCCATTGTTTGTGGAAGGATACTGGAATCAATGTCACACTCACCTTCTATTGTGATATGTCTTGCTTTGGGCCAGTGGTGTTACAGCCTATTGTCTATTAATCCATTTTAAATGGAGGTATCAATGACCATGCAGTAAGCAGGAACTGTTAGGAAATGGTTGTTGTTTACTTGGCATCCTTGAATTGTGATGGGAATGTAATTCCTATGTGATAAGAACACAATTCCTAATAAACAAGATGCAAACCTATCTCCATTAGCTACAATCCTTTAACTTCATTCATTCATTCCTCAGAACAATTACTAACCAGCAGAGTGATACACACATGACTTAAAGGTTCATAATTGAAAACAATGCATTAAAATTTGTATTTTTTTAAAAAAATCATGCATATTCATGCTTCAATTGAATGCAGCTTCCCAAAGCACATGCATATAAATATATGTATATATATCGTGTATATGTATGTATTGATATTGTATATAAAACATAGCTGGCCTCTTGACAGACAGTAAGTATAGACTTACTGTTACTGCATTCTTGGGTTTATTTCTCATTCTGAATCGTGTCAGTAGAGCCTGCAAATGAAGAATAGGCTTTGGTCTTTCCAAAAGGCTTTTCTGCCTCTGTGGAAGATGTGCAGTTCAGCAGCAGCTACTGGGAAATGTTGTTATGCTTTGCTTATACTTTCTTGCCTGAGGAATACAGAAGCTTCTCAGAGTGGTGTCAACAGAATGGCTTTCAAGTTAATTGAAAAGTATAGTCAATCTGCTTGGTATTTCTGTCACAGAGCAAAGGGTAGAATTGCATTTAACCAAGCCTCTGTAGTGTTTATGCATGGTGTGTTCTGAGTGCCATGTCAAGCCCTAGATGAAAAGTAAAAGAAAAGAAAAGAAAGGTAAATTAAAAGGAATTCCTTAGAAAGAGTGCAAAAACATTCTGATTAAAAGCATTACCTGCAGGACCTTGACAATGCAGTGCTGGTATGAAGCCTTTTAGGGCTCCAGTTAGGCAAATTCAAAAGTGTTCAGCTGACCTTGATGAAATTGTTGTCATCCTCAAACATTTTTCTAGGCTGCTAGATAAACAAACTCCAATAAAGTCACTCATAGCATTCAAAAATCTTACAGATCTCACCAGTCTGAAAAAATAATCTATCTTTAGCATTTTAGAGCAACTTGGGACTGCTAATACGTGATTGCTGAGTTACTTTTCATGTGCAGATATTTTGAATGACAATGAGCAAGTCATCTGATCTGTGTAATTGTAGAGGTACAGTGTACCTCTGTCTAAAATTGTCTTATGAATAAATACCCTTTCAAGTCTCTTTGAGGATCACATATTGCAGCTAGATAACAAAGAATACTTTGGTAAAATTTACCAAATAGGAAAGCCTCTGTTCTCTTTGCACTATTTTTGTCTCCTATCTTAAATAATCCAAATAATGAATGTCACACTAAATACTGTAATTTAAAAATTTTATTTTACAGCCTTCAAATTTTAAAGTTATTCTATTTTTCTTCCACTGAAGCATGTTGTGAACACCTTCATTTTACTAGAATATAACTTATTTTTCTGAACTGTTATCAAAACTACTGCTTTAGCTGTATATACATTTATTTTTAATTCCTGTGTGTCAGTCACTTTTATAAGCAGAAATTCAGGTTTTTATGGAGACACACAGAGTTCACCTCAGTGAAGTTCCACCTGTGTGTCTTAGCCCACTCAATCAAATTCTATCAACTGACAAATGAAATTATCTTCTTGACAGCAGTGTATCTACTGTTTTACGCATTCTTTTAATGAGAGGCATAAATTCAAATAATTCAGTCATCTCCTTTATTGTTATTAACAAAAGTATTTATTTCACTCATAAAATTTTAACTACCCGGTGCATTATTGCACTTTCTTATCTCTCCCATTCTATTGCAGTGGATGCACTATGTGTGAGTCCTAAGTGAAAAATAGTTTTGGTTTAATTAAATCTATGGCAAAGCATGAAAAAGGTGGAAATATTGCACGGCATTTCTGGATACTGTTAAATAAATTTTTTTAATATTTTTGCATTTGCTAACACACAGAAGTATGGGAGAAAAAAGTATTTAAATTACAAATAGTATATAATGATTACAGATGTAAATGTATTGTCATAAAATTATGCACACAGGTCATAGATATATTACAACAGGAATATGCATGTACAATGTGGAATGAAATAAAATTGACTCGTACATTTGTCCTTACGTAGTTTTAAAATCTTGAAAATTTACACAGAAAGCATAAATGGCTAAAAAACATTTTCTACCTTCTTCCAAAACATTGTGGGTGACATCTACTATCCATATTTTATTTGAACTTGGCAGCTGCAATAGAAATTCTGGATCACTGCTGTTATCTTTCTCAAGGAAAAAAAGATTGTGTTCTGGCTGGCTTATACACTATACTCAAGGCAACAAGCAATGGGCTATGACACAGATCGATAGAGAACATTTTATTGCACTCAACAATTGTCCTACATGCGGAAAGCTTTACACAACACAGAGGTATTTATAAAAAAATAAGTTTTGAAATACTGCCTTTTTGTATTTGTATATACTCTTATTTTTAATAAAAAAATATTATTTAAATAAAAATGAAACCAAGAATAGAGGTGATATTTCTTATTTGTTTGGTTATTCATGACTTACAGAGCAATTGGAAGTGCACTGTCTTGCTTTCATCAAATTGAGAAGTTGTTTATCAAAGTACAACATATATCAACCTCTTACCAGAATTTTTATACTTGCCCCATTATCAAGTAAGTTTTATAGATTTTGCTAGCAATGTAGTCTCCTTTGAATGCCTTCAGAGCCTGTGAGGAAGAAATTAAAAAAAAAAGCCTTACAGATTTTTGTAGAAATTCTTTCATGTACACAAACAGAAATAAACCAAAGGAAAGGAGAAAACCTGCAGCCATTTAGATCTACATGACTGTAGGCTTGTACAATAAAAACAAACATAAATTTTATACTGAGCCTAATGACAAATTGTGCTCATGTCATTAGGTCCACATAGTGAATATGATGAGTGAAATTCATATAGCTCTCCATGGTACCTCTTTTCAAAACACTATTCACAGTCTCCAAATAAAGAATACTTCTATCAGACAAACAGGAATTGCATTCAGCTGTGCAATATTATATGTGTAAAAGACTTTATATATTGCAGTCCTTACATATTGATGGTAGCTAGCTAATCTCTAACATGTTGATAGGGCTTAGATGTTTGTTACAGCACCTGAATGAATGCATCTTAAGTGCACTTGTAACATTGAATTTACTAAAAACTTTATATGGGCATCACCATTCTTTGCACCTTTATGGCAGCTTGAGTTGCCAATAGTAAGTAACATGACAGGCAAGGCCAGTGTCAGAACAACTAGGGAAACTGCTACAGCCAAACGAAGGGAAAACAATAAGATAATGAATTATGATATGCAATGATTTAAAGTCTGTAGTCACCCGTTTTATTAGAAGAACCTGAGGTACTTTGGATGATTTTCCTGTGCAATCAAGTTCATAATATTTGCATGTTCATAATCAAATTTGAAAGGACAAATGAATAAAAGTAACAGTGGCATTTAATATAAAAGATGCAAAGGAATTACTGCAAAAGCAATTTTATGTGCTTGTCTCCGACATGATAGAAAATTTGCTCTGTCAAACTGGGATTATGAGAAAAAAAGTGACATTTTCTAAATTATTTGATATAGCAGTGAAAGATAAAAAACAGCCAAATTCTGACAAGGAAAATGTTGATGAAGAAAAAGCTGATGTCCTAGAATCTATGTGTTCTCTGTATATAAGCTACTGATAAGGTAGTCAGGAATGTAATAGTTTTCATTATTTTAACGAAAAAATCAAGGATTGTCAAACTGAATTCATGAGGCAGAGAGAGTTCCCTTAGTATATATATGTATGTGTGTGTGTGTGTATGTATTTTTCCCCTGATGCCTTTTTCAACTTAGAAATTAAAAAACACACACTCTTGAGATAATATTAATATAGGAGGTAATATAAAAGTGGATTTTTATTGGAGGCCTCCAGGTGCAGTTATGAAAAAATATCCACAAAAGCCCACCCCCATAAGGGTGCATACAGTTAAATAAGTTTGGTAGATTAGCATAAATGACAAAAAAGCACCATTTAGTAGGACAAGTGGTGATGCAATTCCCCCCTCCCCAGGTCAAGCACCTCCTAAGTCTTCTCCCTCTTGGATGGGACTGTACTTTGTTGATGAAAATGTGTCTGAAGAGCTGTTTTGCTGTAATGCAACCTTGGTAGCCCACGTGGAAGACTAGGATAGGATAGGGACCCTTGGAACATATTTTGTCATACTGCCTAGGGAAAGGACATGGAAAAGTACTGGGAAGACTAGCTGTAATACAATAATAAGCTACAGGGCTCCAAATATATGTGCAAAGAATACAGAGAATACATAAAAGAAAAAAAGACAAAAATCAAAATGGCATCACCCCTACTGCCACTGCTAAGTTTCTAGCCACATTTGTAAGACATACAGCTCTCAAAGATAGCCAGATTTCCAAAAATTCCTTGGAAAGTTTATTTAAATTTTTGAGTCAAGAGAAAACCAAGTTCTGTTTATTCCAGTGTTCATGGACCTAGTTCCATTGGAAACATTTTTTGGATTTTTTAAAATTTGAATTGTGTCTTCGACCCTAAATCAATTTGGTTGAGATGTTTACAGGTATTGTGTATAGGATTTGAAATCAAGAGCCTGGTATAAGGAAGAGTAAATCACATAAACTTATTCTGGTAGGGATTGAATAGTCTCAGTCAAGAGACACTTGGGAGACATTCTATCAACAGAGGTGAATTTTCACTCAGAATTTCCCACTTTTCTGAGATCCAAGGCTGCCACTGCCCCTGGGGAGCCTGTACCATCATTTCTGGTGGCTAAAGACTCCACCCAGAGGGAGCTGCTGAAGGCAGAGGCTGAAGAGCAGACCTCAAACTACAGGAAGTGCCCGGGCATTCTTTTGGGACAGGGACAGGCAGCAGATCTGCCTCCAAAAGCTGTGCCTCCAAAAGTGTGTTACCTTCTGTTGCAAGTGGCTGAGCAGCAGGAGGCAGTGAGAAGACCGTGCAGGACCAAGGAAGCTGAGGAGGAGTTGGATAGCTGGTTCCAAGTGCAGTCTGCAGAGGACCCACAACCCATGGCCAAATAGCCAAAATCTCTTCCATAGAAACACAGACAGGAAAGGGCTAGTAATATAGAAGAAGTGTAGTTTATAATGGCAAGGAGCTGCAGGAGGGCAGAATCTCTTCAGCGCTTTGCAGACTGAAAATGAAAGACCTGTCACATCAGGAGAGCCACTGGAGCTGAATAAGGCAACTCAATCTTCTCCCCGTATAACAACCAGTGCAGCTAGGGAAAGGTGACAGTTAATACTAGCAGGCAACTCTCTTCTGAGAGGTACAGAGGCACCTATTTGCTGACCTGATGCAATTTCTGGAGAAGTGTCCTGCTTTACCAGGGGCTTGTATCAGGGATATCACCACGTGACTACCAAGCCCACTACAGTCCGCTATTTGCCACTGCCGGTTTTTATTTTGCACTTCCCTTCAGGATACTTTTGTGCTGTAATGTTTTTCCAAATGAAACATTATTGTCTTTTGCTAGTTAGGAGTGTTCTCTTGTGAGAATCCCAAGCATAGAAAGCTCTTAAGATCTTGTAAATGCAAGCTCAGACATAGACATGAACACAGGGTTTTATCTAAGACCTTGGAGAAGGCTTCTGGATTTAGAATCATAAGAATGTGAGTTTAAATAGAAAGGCATTAATTTAGGTTGTAGGAAGTTTTAAGGTTTTAAAGTGAAGATACAGAAGTAGTTATAAAAGTAATAAGAAGTTTAAGGTATAACTAGTAGTTTTGTGTGTCATTATATGATTAGCTAAGAAAGACCACACTGCAGCAAAGATGTGTAAAACAAAGTAATTAACTATTGGTGTGAAAGTAGAAACATTCTTTTCTCGCAATAGTTTATTGGCTAATTAACCTTTAAAGACCCATGTAACCTGTAGGCTTGTGACCACTGACCAAGAACGTCTGGTGAATATGGTAATGACACTCTCACAGCTTCATGGGACTGCAGAAGAAGAATAACAAATCATGTTTTAAGATGTCTCCCTGTGGTCCTGTCTCTCACAAAATCCTGATATTCCCTAACACCTGAGGTGTCAGAATTCATCTGACAAAAGAAATACCATTCAGCAGACAATGTAGGGTATGATGTTTTGAACATTTAGGAGGAACAGGTACAAAAGGCTGCAGTTCCCATTCTTTTACAAGTCAAATGACCGTATATCACAATGCAGTATCAGCTGTCGTCCATTCCTGAGCTCAAGACAAAGTATGTTTTTCTTAGCTTTCCTGCATTTGTGCTCTGTCTTGTATTTAACCTTAGATTTGATTGACATCCACCTTATTGGAGAGAACCTTGCACTTAGTTTAAATTTGCTGCAGGCCTGGCCAGGTCAACTGCAAATGGTCCCAAAGACTTTCCACCTGAAAAAGTCACAAGTCAAAACTTGAGTTTAAACTATTATTCTAAAAAAGTTGATGTACATCTTTGATGTTGGGAAGAAAGTGCTGGATGTTGACTTGTGGCAATGGGCAAGACAGTTTATTCTTTGAACATCCATGGCAAAGTGAAGCACAATTAAAAACGGATTAAACTATGTTTACTAATATTTCTTTTTTAATAGAAATCAGCAATAATGTATACAATCGAAGAGTGACTTGGGTTGGAAGGGACTTTAAATATCATTTGCTCCCAACCCCTGTGTCATAGGACATATTCAACTATAGCAGGTTACTCAAAGCCCCATGTGACCTGGCCTTGAACTTTTCCAGGAATGGGGTATACACAACTTCTCCCAACAACCTGTTCCAGCACCTCTATATCCTTACAGAGAAGGGGTTTATTTAAGCTAAATCTATCAGTTGAAAACTATTGCCCCTCATCCTTTCACTACACACCCTGATAAAAGATCCCTCCCCACCTTTTTTGTAAGCACCTTTTTAAGTACTGAAAGGATGCAATAAGGGCCCTGCATAACCTCCTCTTTGCCAGGCTGAACTACCCCAACACTCTTAGCCTTTCTTCAAAGGAGACATATTCCAGCTTTTGCTCATGTTCACGGCCCTCCTCTGGACCTACTCAAGCAGATCGGTGTCCTTTTTATGCTGAGGTCCCCACAGCTGGGTGCAGCACTCCAAGTGGTGCTTCAGGATAATGCAGTAGAGCAGGAGAACCACCTCCCTTGACCTGAAGGCCATGCTTCATCAAGTCTTCAACAAATGAAGAATCCAAACTTCTCATGTTTTCTGATATTCTGTTCTGAAAGTAATTTTTGTCATTATGTTGTTATTTATAATATTCTGATACTGACTTCTAATGTTTTCTGCCTTTGTAGCCTAATCTGAAAAATGAAAAATTCATTAGGGGCAGAGAAATTTTTATAGAGTTCATCAAGAAAACTCCAACTAACAGCCTAAATCAAGTGTAGGACTGCAAAGTTTGAATTTCATTTATGTTCTTTAAAGTATGTTCTTTACTCCCATTTAGGTGTGCTCTATGACTTAAACAGCAGTTTATGGAAGAAACTTTTTGTAGTGTTTTGTAGTGCCTCTTTGGAACAATATTCACTTGTTGTGGAGAAAAACATTTTATCTTCAGTATGTTCCCTATTGTCTTCTTTCACCATAAAAAAGCGGTTGTGATACTGTATATTAAAGTGTGCTGGTTTCTCATTAATTGGTATTTAGTAAGGAGGAAAAATACCACCCATGGAAATTATTTTCCTGAGAGAAGCTGAGGAAGGAGAGAAGCTTCTTCTGTGCCTGGAAAAAACAATAGCTGGCTAGCTCTGAGAATTAACATCCTATTAAACCATTTAGAAGCTGGATCTGCCTCTGTGAATTCCACATTTTAGAAACAGGAAAGCCCAGGAAATCCCTCTCCTGCTTCTGGCCTCGAAGCACTCTGATGGGGCCAGCCTCTCTCCCCTGTGGCTTGCACAGCTGGCAGGGCCATGCTGGACCCCAGCGGTGGCCAGGCAGGGGATGGGATGCCACGGGGCCCCATCCCAGCTGAAGCTGGGCCAGTTCACAGCTGCTATCATCTTGCTAACACCAAACCCTGTCTCCCCCATCAGCCTGCACTGAGCTGGGGTCTGCCAGGCCCCTGGAGTGGCTCCAGGCTGGGCCAGGCCCTTCGCTCCCAGCAGCTGCCAGGCAGAGGGAGGGGTCCACCATGGGCTCAAATCCAACACCGTGACTGCTGCGGCCACTGCCTACAACCATCTGCAGACCTGGACAACCCTCTCACTACACAGATGAGACCTGCAGACCTTGAGCCTCTCTCAAGGGAGAGGAAAGGACAGTGACAAGACATAGAAGGACAATATGAAGACACCAGGTCAGTAAAGAAGGAGTCAAGTCTCAGATGAAAGGAGAATAAGGAGACGCACTAGTATTGAGGCTGAAAGTTCTTTTGGTAAGGCCATGGAGACAGACTATGATACACTAAAATATCCCTTTTAATTCATGAGAAAGTATGGAGGGATGGAGTGTTCAAACTGTAGATGTGAGCAGAGGTATCCATGAAGAAGCAAAATAGACGCTGAAGGGACCGTGACCCCATGAGAAGCTTGAACAGAGAGAAAGAGAGAGTGATGAAGACCTTTTGCCCCTGGGGAGAGAAGAAAACCTCTGTTCCCAGATATGAAGATGATTGCAGAGATAGATGAAGAGAACCTTTGCTTTTGAACATCCTTAAAATAGTACTCCATGAGTTGATGTGGCCCATAAATGCAGTTGTAGAACGGCTGTGAAAGTGGGAAGAACTTCATGATTGCAGATCTTTTCCCAGGCAGCTGCTATTTGTGGAAATGAAAAACCACAAGAGAACTATTTCTTGTGGAGAAGTCTCCATGGCATGGCAAGAGAAAGCTCCTCTTTCTGCAAAAGCTGATGGATGACTATTGTAGAGTTGGTAACTGATTTAAAATCCCAGGTTTTATCTCTCTGTTGTCAGTTGGGAAAGAAAACAAATCGGATGGGGGGAGGAAAGGTGTTCTGAAGGTTTTATTCTGATTCTTTTTATTCTTTTAGTTCTGTTAATAAAGTTTCCTTCATACCTTTTAAGTTTTGAGCCTGTTTTGCCCTTCTCCTAATCCATACCTTACAGCAAGAAGTTAGTGTGTGCACTGGTGATTTTAGGCAGCACTAAACCCACCACATTTTTTGGTATGTTAGCCAGGAAACTCAAATCAGTGAACCTAAACCACTACATAAAGGCAGCATATTTTTTTTCTTTTTACAGCATCACATGAAGGAGAGTTATGTCAGTCTTCTATACTAATTTCTACAAAACTTTATGTTGAGCAGCTTCTTGTAGCAAACAACCTACAAAGTATAGGCAAGAGAAGTTGACAGATTCATGTCATAATGCTAAATCAAAGTACAAGGAAATGTCACAGTACCCCGTTAAGAAATTTATTTTGAAGAAAAAGACAACAACAAACCAAACCCTAACATAATGCAGAATATTTCAGTAGAGCAAAAAAATCTCTTTTCAATTTTCAGGCAGGCAATGGTTGACGCAATTGCAATATGTTTATTGATGCATATGCATATGACTGATACCCATGTCAGAAGAGTAGTTCTTATGATAGATTCACATAATATGTTTTAAGAACTAAAAAAACAATAAAACAAATAAAGAATAAATTTCTCATGAGATGTGGAATACAGAGTTCTGCATTCATTCTATACTATAAATTGTGAGTTTCCAGATTTTTCAAAATGACTCTGAGACAATAAGGATTCAAACCAATATCCTAAAGGTCTCTTAAAATGGAGACCTTCATTTCTTATTGCACTGGATTTTGTTGCAATTTGCCTTGAAGGAAAAAGGATTATTTGCCTGGTGATTTTTGAAAGTGTCAAAATATTAAGTGTCAAATCTTTTGCCTGCACTAAGATTTTTCATAATTGGTGCAAAGTCAAAGACACCATTAGTTTTTTTCTATACATGAGGGTTCCACCAATATTTCACTGAAACATTTTGTGTTTAAATAATTAATAACCTTTCTCTGAAATCAATTGACATTAATATACCCTTGTTTGTTAATGAACATGCTAATGTGCAATCATACATTTCACTATTTAAAGTGTTGCTGTGTAGGTAAAGAAGATTATTAATCCTCAATAATGTAACTGAATTCTGCATTAAAATATAATGCCATATTAGCAACATCACAAAGATACAAAGATTTCACATCTGTATTTTTTCTTTTAGCTTCAAAAAGTAGTAATGGGGTAAAAGATGCATTAGAATCTAAGGTCATGATTCTTCAAACTCTTTCAGATATAGAGTAAATCACCATTGAGGCACATGGCAAAAAATTATTTATTTATTTATTTGTTTATTTATTCATTTAAATATATCAGAATGAATAAGGTTGGGTTTGATGATCAAATCCTGAGAGTTTTAACTAATGAGATCCCATGTCTTATAAATGTTAAAATTAAGAAATGAAAGAATAAATTCATGAATAAATAAATAAGCTGCATAAAAACCCCAGTGTTCATATACAAGCAAAAAACTGTCACTCTAGGTATCTAGGAAAAAATACTCTCATCATATAAATTGTGGAACTCTAATGCAAATTTTGTCAGGCTACTCTGTATTCAAAATGACTACAGAATATGCAGCACAATTTCCTGATGTAGATAGGATATCTGCAATGCAGATCAGAGGAAGGAAATTCTGCCTACATTTACTATATATATATATAAATATATATATATATGTTGATACATGTTTATGTATTACTTACATGCCTCCTTGCAAAGAGAGCATCTTCCACATAGAGTATTTTCTACTTTATCTACACCTCTAAAAATAAAAAGTGTGATTTCTTTGGCACATGTCAACTGCTATAATCTCTGCTAATAGTTTCTATTCTTAGGTACTTAAGACAGGGAAAATAGAAACTACGTGTATTTTTCTACAAAGCTTATTTGTTGAGGAGAGGCATAGTCTTTCACAGCTTCCCTTCTTCACCAGCTATTTTGGTGATAGCTAATGCACCCTCTCTCTGTCTATCTATCTAACTATCTGCTGTAGCTCTCACATATTCAAGATTAGTATATTTAAAATTATTAGTCCCTTCACTTAGTACAAGATTTCAAAGCCAATGTGCCAGGCAGTTATTTAAGTTTCTTGAGTATAGCTATGCAAAGTTAATGGCGTCAAGTAGTAGATTAGGTTTCGGGATGAGTCAAAGTCTACACCTGCTTTAGATTAAATTTCAATGGTCTCCATTATAATGGTGACATAAAACCCACTCCCCAAAACCCCAAAGTAAAACCCAAAGAAAGACCGTTGCATAAGCTTATCTTTTTCCCTCCAGATTTTCTATTCTCCTACAGAAAATTAAGAAATGCATGTTTCTTTCTGAAAAGTTAGAACCACTCAGAAGAGAGAAAAAAAAGCTTTTCATTTAGATTGCATTCAAAGTAAATGCTACAAGAGAGGGTCAGAAATCTTTCAAGGTTGCTGTGTCAGGCTACATTTTTTCATCCTCAAATTGGAGATTGAATGCAGCAGCATCCTGAGGATACCTCCTGTCAGAGGAAAGGGAGTCCAAGTATCTTAATTTCTGTGTTTTGTCTCTGGGTAAAGCAGCAGATCTCAGAGGTTTTTTGCTGAGTTTGGACCTCCTGGAAATCAGAAAAAACAACTATTTCTCATAGATGCCACTCTACAGATATTATGCTTCAGTGTTGTACCTTTTGTTTTCATTTAAAAATCTGACTCAGACAAATCCCTCTGTGCTGTCTTTGGCACCTAGACTCCCTGTCAGTAGTCCCTGCTATATCAGCTGCTTGAAAACTTTCTCACCTGTACATTTAAAGGCACTTAAACAATGAACTTTGTATTAGCACCTTTCTCTTGTTATCACTTCCTGATCCACCAGTGCTATTATAATGACATGGCTAAGGCAGTTGTTTCAAGAAAAGAAGAGATAATTAAATACAAGTTTGTTTTTGGTTCTGTATTTTCTAATAATTTTGTCATTTCTCCTATTCCCTGTAATGTCCTTAAAGCCCTTTTTGTTTCTCCTTCACACAAGATTCCCTTCCATTTTTCATTTAACAGAAAAAATGCTGGGATCAAAGCTTCAAGTTTATTGATTAGGTAGCTGTTTATTTCACTCTGGAAGAAATACAGGCCAGATTTTTTGCTTTTTCTTTACTTATGTATGTCTACTCACTCAGCAATTCTTACTAGATTAATAGTAATAGAATACCCTTGACAATTCCACTCTCAGGGAGATTTAACTGAAATGACCAAAAGATTCTAAATTTATTAGGAGATATTTACAAAGGTACAGGTGGAGAGACAATTTGTTTGCATGCATCTCATTTCTTCAAGAAGCTAGGCTGAAAATGCTACATTAAAACAGTTTGATACTGCAGATGGTTCACAAACCTTTTTCTCCAAATTGTATTTATGGGGTTCTCTGGTGAAAACCTTACTGAATATAGTAGATGACAGCAACAATAAAATGTAAAATTTATATACCCATAATGATCTATGATTCCAATTTAGAAGTTTGCCTAGGCCACACTTCTAAGAGCATTAAAACTCTCCAGAAAGGGATAAAAAGATTAAAATATCTTCTGCATGGTTTTTGAAAAATCTGTTTTATACTCTTTTAGCTAGGTAAATTTATACTGAATTATTAATGAAGGGTAACTAACCAAAACTTTCTTCATATTAAAGAAAATATTAAGCTGTATGAAGGGAAGTAAAGCACATGGTGGAAAATATATTCTTTTGAAAATTTATGCACAATTGGTTTGTGAGATCAGCAGCTGAAAATTCTGATTGAACATTGGTGTATCTATACTAGGAAATGGAACAATCCCAGGCTCTATTCCCAAGTAAGGGAAATCTTTTTTTCTGTGTTTTGAAGTTATCAGAATGTTTCATAGCATTACTGTGGTCCATTGTGATTTGCATCCTTTCAAAAAATTCCAGATTGTATCTGGGGAGTCAGCACAGGCTAGAAGTAGTTGAGGACAGGCTTTTTTAGTAGGGCCTCCTGCAACAGAACAAGAGGTTTTGATTTTAAACTAGAACAGGGAAGATTTAAATGAGATAAAAGTAAGAAATATTTTGTACAATGAGGGTGGTGAAACACTGGAACAAGTGTCCCAGAGAAGTGGTAGATGGAAATGCTCAAGGTCAGGTTGGATGGGGCTCTGAACATCTTGTTGAATATGTCCCTGCTCACTGCAGAGGGCCTGGACTAGATGATTTTTAAAGGTCACTTCCAGCCCAAACTATTCTGTGAGTGAATGTATCTTTAAGTAACTGTCAAAACAGAAATTAAGTATTCTTTCAAAGAATTCAAAAAATGCAAACTGATTTTTACTGGATAAGCATTACATTTCCACTATTTGTCTGGATATACATTACAACATTTCCCAGTGGATTAAAATAGAACAGTCTTGAAATATAAGCTGACTGAAGGATCCCAACACTGGAAGACTTGCTGGAAGAAGAAATCATTATGTCTGTTTGACAAAATTGTGTAAAATGAAAGTGGCAATACTTATGAAATTAAAATGGCAGTACCTTTGGGAAATTATTACTGACCTTTAGATAAGCCAGTATCACCTCTGCAAATATCTTTTAATGGAAATCTTTGGAGTGAAGGATGTTTGCTTTAACTATATTTTTTTTATCCTCTTAAGAGAGTGAAATGATGATTTTAGAAAGAAGGGGGGGGGGTGCAATATAAAGATGATGCCCAGTATTACACCTTTTCAGAGGTGCTACTCTTAGAAAGAAAAGCCTGGGGAAAAAAAAAAGTCATTAGCAACCTGTTTGCAGGCACTGTTTAAAAAGAAAAGATAATTTAATAGTATAGACATGGGTCATTTTGTTCTGTAGCTATCTATGTACGGATCAGGATACTGTTTTGACCTCTGTGACTCTAAGGGCTCATGAGACAACCATGTGAGGAACAATCTTTTACTCACCATCATTTTCTCCAGTTCAGAACAGAAGAAAAAAATTACTTTGAACAAACAGTCATAAGCAGCCATTAGGCTTTCTTGAGTCATGATGTGTCTCTTTTCATTCAAAATAGCTCAAATCTGACTACTTTGAGTGATATTGTAAATCCGCTACATATAAGAATTAAAAATGAGGGGGGATAAGTATGCATATTTATAAGGTTTTTAAAGATTTAGAGTTGTATTGATGCCTATTTCAGAAACAAATTTTTGGTATAACAACAATATTCATATGCACCAATGGTTCACAAAATATATATACTGGCGGCGGGGATGTTTCTAGTTGTTTTTTTTCTAGATTTTGCTACAGCAGTCCCTTCTAATAAATGAAAAAATACCTTCCTGGTACAGAAAGTCACATAGGCATCATAGTAAAAACAGCATATTCATTATATACTGGCCCTCCATAATAGAACAGATTTTATGTGTGAAATGCTAAAGGAAATCAGTATTGTGTTACTGAATCAAAAAAAACCAAAAAGCCAAACAAACAAAATCAAACCAAAATCAAAATCAAAAAATACCTAACAGAATGAAGGGATTTGAGTCAGCACCTCTAGTCTTTAAATAGTCACCTTGGCTTTGAAATGCAATATGCTAGAGTTTCTAACTGTGAGTCAAAGAAACAAAATATGTTACAAAAAAGATATCAGTCTTTTTCAGAGACTGATCAATATAAGAAATTTTAAATGGAGGATAATAAAGTTCAAGAAATTTAAAAACGTTAATCATTTTCATTTGCCATCCATGTTGTTAAGGAAAAGTAAGTTCCAAATTCATAAAGAATATGTGCTTGTCTACTAGATTTATCATACTGTGTTTGAACACAGTACCTAATCACAGTAGAATAAAAAAAGGGGTAAAAGTCTACAAAATATTAACCCTCTCTACAAGCTGAATGAAAGCTAGCACCAAAAAGAGACATCATTGTAATTCTTCCATGTGGGAGCTGCTAAATTGTATGGTCATTTGTAATCCTTGTTCATTTGACTGCTGGTACATAGGCAGCCAGGATACATTTACCAGGCCAGGTAATTGGAAAGTAGCTTTACCTCAAGGACATGGCACTTACCTGACAGGTCATGCAAAGAGAGACAGAGAGTAGGAAAACAGCTGGGGGGTGGTACTGAAATTGCTGGATTTGTGGAAGTGACCAGTGGTTACTAGGGCCTGCTTAGGGACCACGAGGGGGTTTTTTTTCCAGAAAGGGTGGGAAGACTGGTCTAATATCAGTGACATTGCACAGTGTCTTTGGTACTTAAGAACATCTGTAGAAAACAAAGCTTCATTAGTTCTGCTGTTTGGGGAGCAATTTTGGTTTGATGTTATTATGAACAGGGCTCAGTTAATAAACTGAAATACAGGTGTGCAAAATCAGTTAGTTTTATGGCCATCTGGCCACAAGAATCCACGCTGTGAGCACCATGACTCCTTCCTAGGGATTTGGGTGAGTTACTACTCCCATTCTTAATGCTGGATACTTGTAAGTAAAACACTGTTGAAAAGTACATTGCAATTGCTTTATCCAATAAAAGGAATTTATAAAAAAGATATATATATATATATATATATATATATATAAACCAAAAAACAGCAAAATTGACTAGCTGGAACTAAACAAGTGGAGTTAGAGACATGGGCACACCTGCAGGGCAATGATCTTACTGGCATCACTGAGACATAGTGGGATACCTTCTATGGCTGGAGTGTTGAAACAGAAGGATACAGATCCTAGGAAGGTCAGTCAGGGAAGATGAGGAGGAACCGTCACCCTCTATGTTAATGACCAGATAGAGTTCATGGAGCTCTACCTGAGGATGGATGAGGAGCTGAACCAGAGCTAATGGGTCAGCATTAAAGGGAGGGCAGGGACATGTGACATTATAGTGGGGGTCTTCTATAGGCTGCCCAGTCAGGAACACTGAGTATATGAGACCCTCTATAGAGAGATAAGAGAAGCCTTATATTCATAGCCCTGACTTCACATGGAATTTCAACCACACCAATATCTGCTGAAGGAAGAACACAGCAGGACAAGTGATACAGCACGCTTCTGGAATGCACAGATGACAACTTCCTTCCAAGTGATCAAGAAGCCCATGGGGAGAGATCCTATGCTGGAGCTTACACTCAGCAACCAGAAGGGATCTATGGGTAATGTGAAGCTTAAGGACAGCCTTAGCTGAAGTGACCACAAAATTATGGTGTCCATGATTGCTAAGGCAGGAAGAAGGTCTCACAGCAAAGCAGACTTCGGCCTCTTCAGGAGTCTCCTTGGTACACTACCATAGAATAAAGCCCTGGAGGGAAGAAAGGCTCAAAAAAGACAGTTAATATTCAAGAGTCACCCCCTCCAACCTCAGAAATGATACATCCTGGCAAAGGGGAAGTCAGGCAAAAACAATAGGAGGTCTGCATTATATGAGCAATGAAATCCTGGAAAAAAACAAAGAAAGAGGAAGCCTATACAGAATGGAAGCAGAAACAGGTAGCCTGGTGTTAAAATCTGACTACTGACACATGCTTCTACCTGAATTAAGTTGCAACGAGACAATATACCGAAGTCAATAGTATGGATTTCATGTAACAGTAAAATTTCAGGTAGAAAGATAGAAAGAAATAGACAAGAAGGAGTGAAGAGAGAGACAGATAAGCAGAAGATAGCCACTGCTATCTTCACCACCACTTGATCAAGTGGCATCCTGTTGTTCCTTTTTCACCCTTGGCTTTTTGGTGCTGAGGATCCCAAGGTCATTCAAAATTTTTCACTGTTTATATATTTTTGCACAAAAAAAGAATTAATGCTTTTTGGCTACACACTTGTCTTATTCTATTGGTTAAATGATTCTGACTCTTCTAATGCTAATTAGTTCTTTGGAGTCAGGGAATTTCTTGAGTCAGTGGGCCTCAATCTCCCCCTGACATAATGACCTTTTATCTAAAATGTTTTTAGCACAGTTGTTGAATTGGTTTTCCTTGTGGATTTTTTTTTTGTCTATGATCAGGGATACATTCTTCTCTCCCAGCTTTGTTTACCTCCCCATAGGCTTGAGATAACACTTGGACAGCAGTACCACCTTTATCTCATCACAGTGGCTTAATTTACAGTCCAAGTTTCAGGTGTCCTTAGAGGTATATTCGGCAGGGTGTGAGGACTGGTCACAGATGAGCAAGCAGTTGCTCCTTTACACAGTTTTCCTCAGTGGGAGTTCTTCAGTGGTAACAATGTTTGAGACAGGAAACTGTAATTTGAGACAAAACTGTGATCTTTTAAGTCCTTGAACTTGGGAGTCATGGAGAGAGATTTTCTGAGCAGCCAGAGATCAGGTAAACCATGACAGAATCAAACATGGCCAGGGATATTAAGGTCAACAAGAAAAATTTCAATAGGTAACTTGGTAAAAAGAATACTACAGAAAATGTGGGATCACTTTGGAAAGAAATAGGAGACCTGTTTGCCTGTGATATGGAGGCTGAGGTATTCAATTACTTTTTCTTCTCAATCCTCCTTATCAAGTGCTCCAACCACACTACTCAAGTTGCAGAAGGAAAAGACAGGCATTGGCAGAATGAAGAATCACACATTGTAGAAGAAGATCATGTCTGAGACAATTCAAGGAACGTGAAGGTTCACAATTTCATGGGTCCTGGTCATACACATCCACAGATCCTGACAGAATTATTGAAAGAGATGAATGAACCTATCATATTTGACACATTTGGCATTCTGGTGAAGTTGCCACTGACTGGAAAAGAGGGAACATAACCCCCATTTTTAAAAAGGGAAAAAAGGAAGTGGGGAACTACAAACCAGTGAGGCTCATCTCTATGCCTGGCATGATCATGGAGCAGATCCTTCTGACAACTATGCTAAGTCACATGGAAAACAAGGTGGTGGTTGGTCACACCCAGGATGGCTTCACTAAGGGGAAATTTTACCTGAGAAGTTTATTTTGCCTTCCATGATGAAGTAACAGTATTGGATGAGGGAAGAGTGACTGACATCATCTACCTGGACTTGTGCAAAACATTTGATACTTTTGCACACAACATCCTTATCTCTAAATTAGAGAGACCTGAATTTGACAAATGGGCCATTTGGTGGATAAGGAGTTGTCTGGATGGTCACACTCAAAGAATAGTGCTCAAGTAGAAAGCAATTACAAGAGAAACTCCTCAGAGGTCATTATAGGGATTCCCACTTTTTAAGGTATTTTTTGGTGACACAGGCAGTGGTATCAAGTTCACCTTCTGCAAATTTTCCAACATCATCAAGCTGAGTGGTACATCCAATGCACTGGAGGGAAGGGATGCCATCCAGAGGGACCTTGACAGGCTTGAGAGGTAGTCCCATGCAACCCTAATGAAGTTCAACAAATTCAAGTGTAGGATCCTGCACATGGGTCTGGGCAATCCCAAGTACAAATACAGGTTGGGAAGAGAGTAGAGGAGAAGGGGTCTGAGAAGAAGCGCTTGGGTGTGTTGGTAGATGAGAGAGAAGCTTGGCATGATCTGGCAGTGCATACTCGCAGCCCAGAAAGCCAACCATATCCTGGGCTGCACCAAAAGAGGAGTGACCAGCAAGTCTAAGGAGGTGATTCTCCTCTCTACTCTCATGAGGCCCCACCTGAGTGCTGCATCCAGCTCTGGAGAGCCAAGCACAGGAAAGACATGAACCTGTTGGAGCAGATCCAGAGCAGGGCCACCAAGCTGATGAGACAGCCAGAGCACCTCTTCTACTGAAGACAGGTAGAGTGTGTTGGGGCTGTTCAGCCTGGAGAAAAGAGAACTCTTTGAAGAACATTATAGCCGTAATTTCCAGTTTAAAAGAGAGATGGAGAGGGGCTCTTGATAACAGCATGTAGTGATAGGACAAGGAGCAGTGGCTTCAAATTGAAAGAAGGCATACTTAAACTAGATATAAGGAAGAAATCTTTTATTGTGAGGGTGGTGAGACATTGGAAGAGGTTGCCCAGAGAAACCCCTGCCTGAAAGTGTTCAAGGTTGGTTCAGTGGGTGTTTAAACAACCAGGTTCAGTGGAAGGTGTCCCTGTCCATGGTGGAGGGATTGAAATTAGATGATCTTTGAGGTCCCTTCAACCCAAACCTTCTAATGCTTCTAAGATTAGCATTGTCACTATAAACTGCTCAAAGTCAACTTTCATACCCTAAATTGAGAATATACCATGTTAACAATGGTTCTTTCATGATTTCTCACAAAATGGTTGATACTTGTTTTTAAATAAATGTTTTTATGTATTTTATTATGTATATGTATATATTTTTAGCATATACATAATATGCAGGTTTCCAAGTTACTTCTTAAATGATTCTGTGTTTATTACAATAATATGAATTGAATAAAATAGAATATGAATTTTTAAGCAAGGGATTTTTATCTACTATTTAGTTTTTCCACATAAACTCAGCTCACCTTGTTGAAAGCACGGGGACTCAGTTTACTGTCTCTGTATATAGAGTCTCTGTCAATTTCACATGAATCATCATCTTTTCTAACATTCATTTGATTAATGGACTCTGTTCAGGCATCAGGAATCTATACCATGGACAATCACTCAGGTTCAGAGCCCAGTATTTCTCTGCCAGTGTAATCAACTATCCTTCTTACAATATATAAGAAATATTAATGGATACAGGCATATACTAATGAAGTAAAGGAGATATTTTTCTATAGAACAATAGGCTTGGGTGTTAAATCCCCTGATCTTGCTTAGGCAAGGAATCCTAAAATCAAATTAAATCCTAAACCAAAATTTAAATCCCAGAAGATATCTGATCAGCCATGTTCCACCCACATATAAAGTCATTATGGGTAGCTCAACACAGCCACACAAGCTTACACAGATTTATTTTTCAGCTTGTATCACAAGATTTTGATTGTTCTTTTATTTTGGGTGAATAAATTACTTACCTTTGTTTAGATAAAAGGGGTTTTTTTATCAAGTAGAGTACAGAAATACTTCTTCTGTGAACTGTCTTGTAAGATTTAAGTTCTGAATATTTTCAGTTAAGACTGAAGTTTCTAGATGCTTTTACCAATTGCACAAAGACAGAAAACAAATTAATTAGTTTATAACAGAAGTAACTGCTGAATGATTAATATAATTTTTCCTCCAGCGTTATGCCATTCTAAGAACACTGACTGCAAGACATTTAATTAGCTTTAAGTTGAAATGAAACATTACATTTTGCCTATTAATTATTCATGTATACTACTTATTTGTATTTGTTTATTTAATTACTTTAGAAAGGCATCTATTAATGTGGCAAATGGGAATCTTATATTCAATTTGAAAACTTGCTTTTCCTACTGAGGATGCATTTGGTACATGGAGAAGATTTGAATCCAGTGTAATAGAATAGGTTGATTTTTGAGCACAGGACTGGAATGTGAGTAGGATGTAAGAGAAAAAGAATAAGTGGAAGGGACATGTCATAAACCAGTTTGCCATAAATCTGTCCCTGAAAACTGATGCTTTGACTGATACAAATGGTATCTTGCAGTAGAAATATATAGGCAAATCAATTTTCAGCTTCTTTCAAAATCATATGGTTCAGTGTAACAAAGAGTTTGCTAAAATTTGACTCCTGAACTTCTTTTTCTTAAATCCAAAAAGTACATTTAAACACATAGTTTTTCAGTGTGCTCCAAACAATATCATTTAAGCTCACTCAGCCTTTCAGGCTACTCAAGTTCTCTAGAGAAGATGGTCATTTAGATAAATGCTAGATGGATGCTGTATATATTTTGCCACTTTTTGGATTTCAGCTATCACTTGTCATCATGAAATTATAGAATTCTCAATATTTGTTGAAATCAGGAGGAACATCAATAAGGCTTCTACATTAAACTTCTGGAGGGCAGACTTTGGCCTATTTAAAAGACTTATTCAGAGTCTTCCTTGAGAAGCAGCCCTTAAAAACAAAGGAGTTCAGGAAAGATGGGTCTGCTTAAAAACAGAGATCTTGAGGGCACAGGAACAGAATGTACCTGTGTGCCAAAAGATGAGTCGATGAGGCAAACATCCAGCCTGGATGGGCAATGAGGTTTTGAAGGAACTTAGAAATAAAAAGAGGATGTATCATCTTTGGAAGGAGGGTCAGGTCTCTCAGGAAGTATTTAAGGGGGCTGCTAGAGTATGTAGGGAAAAAAAAAATTAGAGAGGCCAAAGCTCAGTTTGAACTTAATTTGGAAACCTTTGTAAAGGATAATAAAAAAATGTTTTTACAAGTATATTAATGGTAACAGGAAAGGTAAGAACAAACTTTGTCCTTCATTAGATGCGGGAGGGAACTTAGTAACTGCAGATGAGAAGGTGGAAGTACTCAACACCTTTGCCTCATTCTTTAGCAGGAAGACAACTTGTCCTCAGGAAAACTGTCCTCCTGGGTTGGTAGAAGATTTCAGGGAGCAGAATGGTCTCCCGGTTATCCAGGAGGAGGAAGTCAGAGAACTCTTGAGATGCTTGGATATTCATAAATCTATGGGACCAGATGGGATCGAACCCAGGGTGATGAGGGAGCTGTCAGATGAGCTTGAGAAGCCACTCTCTATCATTTACCAGCAATCCTGGCTCGCTGGTGAGGTTCCAGATGATTGAAAGCTGGCCAATGTGACTCCCATTCACAAAAAGGGTGGGAAGTAGGATCCTGGTAATTATAGACAGTCAGCCTGACCTCAGTACCTGGTAAGGTAATGGAGCAGTTTATACTGAGTGTCATCACACAGCACTTACAGAATGGCCAGGGTATCAGACCCAGACAGCATGGGTTTAGGAGAGGTAAGTCATGTTTGACCAGCCTGATCTCCTTTTATGACCAGGTGACCCACCTGGTGCATGCAGGAAAGGCTGTGGATGTTGTCTATTTGGGCTTCAGCCTTTGACACTGTGTCCCACAGCACACTCCTGGAAAAGCTGGCAGCCCATGGCTTGGACAGGAACACTCTTTGCTGGGTTAAGAACTGGCTGGGTGGCCAGGCCCAGAGGGTGGTGGTGAATGGTGATGCATCCAGCTGGCAGCCAGTCACCAGTGGTGCTCCTCAGGGGTCTGTGCTGGGGCCTGCTCTGTTCAATATTTTTATTGATGACATGGATGAGGGAATTGAATCCCTCATTAGTAAATTTGCAGACAACAGTAAGCTGGGAGCATGATCTCTTGGAAGGTAGGAGAGCTCTGCAGAGAGACCTGGAACAGTTGGATGGATGGGCAGAGTCCAATGGGATGAAGTTTAATAAGTCCTAGTGCTGAGTCGTGCATTTTGGCCACAATAACTCCCTGCAATGTCATAGGCTGGGGATGGTGTGGCTGGACAGTGCCCAGGCAGAAAGGGACCTGGGGGTGCTGGTGACATCAGCTGAACATGAGCCAGCAGTGTGTCCTGGTGGCCAAGAAGGCCAATGGCTCCTGGCCTGGATCAGGAATAGTGTGGCCAGCAGGAGCAGGGAGGTCATTGTACTGTACTTGGCACTGGTGAGGCCACACCTGGAGTGCTGTGTCCAGTTCTGGGCCCTCAGTTTGGGAAGGACTTTGAGACTCTTGAGCACATCCAGAGGAGGCAATGAGGCTGGTGAGGGGCTTGGAACACAAACCCTGTGAGGAACAGCTGAGGGAGCTGGGGCTGCTTAGCCTGGAGAAAAGGAGACTCAGAGTGACCTCATCACTCTCTACAACTCCCTGAAAGGTGGCTGTGGTCAGGTGGGGGTTGGTCTCTTTCACCAGGCAGCAGCTGGCAGAATGAGAGGACACAGTCTCAAGCTGTGTCAAGGAAAATATAGGTTGGATATTAGGAAAAAGTTTTCCATGGAAAGAGTGATAAAGTACTGGAATGGTCTATCTGAGGAGGTGGTGGAGTCACCATCCCTAGATGTGTTTAGAAAATGATTGGATATGGCATTTGGTAACATAGTCTAGTTTTTGGTGTTAGGGCATGGGTTGGACCCAGTGATCTTGGAGGTCTCTTCTAACCTAGTGATTATGTTGAAATTTTGTTAAATTAATGCAGTTAATTGGTACCAGTATACATCATGAACACTCTCATCTAAGAATAAACTTTATTAGAATTTACTCATGTTCTAACTAGTCCTCTCCCTTCCAAAATTAATTTGAATTATGTGAAACCTCATTTTCACCACATTTCCACAAAAGAAGAGTAGTTTCCAAGTGGATGAAAAAAAAAGAACTATCATCCAGGAAAGTGGAATCTAAGGAAGTAGCTAGGAATGTATGTAACCCATCAAATAACAAAAACGTCCCAGAGAATACTGCATCATGTGTAGCCAGTCTCCTAACAACACAAAATTCTTAACAGCAAATTTATTAAGTGAAAATGCACATATCAATGGTCCAGAAAACCTATGGAAGAAGAAGAAACAATATATTTCCATATATATAAGACAATAGTTGGAAAAGCAATGAACTTGAAAACTGTATTGGAATCTGGCCTTAATAATATTTAGAACAGGCCTAGTAGCTGAGGATCATTATTTTACTTTTAATTAATATTAGACTGTTATCACAGTAATTTCTTAAGCCTTCCATTAGAATTTTAACTTAATTTGTGCCACCATTTATTAGGAGCATAGAAAGACCAAGAAAATAAAATTCTCTTATCTAAGATTAATTTCTAAGTAACCTTGGGTAAGGTATTTTTCAAAAAATACTTTTGTACAAAGCAAAGCAAATTGTACAGAGTTTCAGTTAACTACTTCATGCAGTGCATATAAATACTCTTTAGACATAAGTATAGACTTTAATGTCTATTATCATTACTACAGAGGCCCAAGAGTATGAGTTTGAAAGAGTTTTGGTCTCACACAGTCTACACACTGGGGATTCCTTCTATGCATCTCTGTAAGCAAAGCAAGAGAGAACTTAGTAGTTTTGATCAAAAATACAAGCAGAAAAACAAGCCAATTTCTAATGTCATTTTGAAATTTCTCTGTGGCACACAGAAAAAAATCTCTATATAGTATATGTGGTACATGTATCTGAAGCACCAATTAATGCAGAAAGAGAGATGTTCCGCAATTTCCATAGCTTCACACTGCCAGCATGCTTTTCTCTTGCAATTAACAGCAAGAAACAATACCTCAAAAAGCGTCAGGGAGAAAGAGAGACTTTGATAAAAGCGCAAACTGTTTTTAAATGAGTTTGACACTATTAAAATAATCTTTCTCTTTTCCCATTTTTAACTCTGTTATATTATAACACCTTCTTGGTGTGCAGCTGTGTCCTGTCACCTTCAAATAACTAAATAAATCTATTATGTGTTAAGTACCGCAGTTCAAACACAAATATATTTCCATCAGAAAAAAATTAGTTATGGCATTTCCCAAATACCAGAAATGTATCCCAAGGAGGAAACTCCTTCTTAAATGTTATCTAGAGCAAAAAAAATTCAATTTTGCTCCCTATATTTCAGGAACAGGGTGCTTAATAGTCAAGAACATTTCAGAAAGAGTGGTTAGCCCAGAGAACTTTCTCACTATGGCTATTTACCATGAAAGTTATCTGGATTCCAAAATGTTCACTCTTGTTTTATCTCCTCAACTCCCTCTTGAGCAAACAGTGCTATTTATGTGTGGAAATAGCAAGTGATGTAAGAACTGGAAATATAAGTAAAATTATTTTTCTGTTCAATCTTAACACCGCCATAGTCTCTCTCTGAGTCTCTCTCAACTGTATAAGATAATTTAGGACAACTGTTCATGGAGATCCTATAGGTACAGGCCTATATATACTCCCTGCTATGCACCACTGTAACTTTCACAGTATGTTTATTCTGAATGTAATATTGTTAGATTAAGTACAGCATTTTAGGGTATTTCATAAAAAGGAAAAATCCATAATTTTCCAATCATCATGTGTGCTGAACATTTTCATTCTTCCCTGTTTATAAAGAACTTTTTAGCCCTTCACAAAAATAAGTGGACTAAAATATATTGTAGCATTTTACTGACAACATATGTGTTCCAGTTCTAATCATGGGAAAAAAAAGGTATGCAGCGGCCAGTTTATTCATCATCTTTTTGTGTGGGTTTTTGTCTTTTTTTTTTAATAGGAGTAATTCTAATTAACATAATGAAGAACTTATGAAAGCAGTAAATTAGTATGTCTTCTTTTTCCATGGGGTTTTAAAGACACATGGGGATAAATCATGTGCATCAAGAGTAATAGGATAATATTCAATAATCCTTTTATGAGTGCAAATTAAAGAATTTTGAAAGCATAGCAAAGTGGTTTTTTTCTGTTTTCCTTGTTGAATAAATCATGGCTTTAGAATGCCTTCAATGTAAACCTCAATTTTTCAAAACCATTAAAAAGTTTTATACTTTGTTTCTTCAAATTTAATGATATATGCAGGTTGCCAAGGTATAAGAACAGAAGTCATAAATGAGAATTTAAAAATAGGAAAGGATATTTTTCAGCAAAAATTCTCAGAAAACCTTTTTTTCCTAGACACTGCAGAGAGGACAGTTGAGAAAAAGGAAAACAGTAACTATTCATAATGATAAGAATGAACAGGGGCAACCTGCTTGCTGACAAAAAAAATCCAAAAACAACTTGCTAAGTTCTGGCATGTCTCCCTGAAGAGACAGAAAACTAACAGTTTCTCATCTTGGTTTGTTGGTGAGGCAGACAGTGGCAATGGAAGAATAATATCAAGTCATAGGGGAATAAATATGTTTGCATTTAGATCTTTAAAGTCTAACTAAACAATCTCTATGGACCAGCCTTATTGTCAAAATATGAAATGTGCTGCCTGTTAAGAGATGGCAAATGTATTCTTGTGCATATGGCAGCTACAGTAGACAGTGAGAAATAGTACAAAGAGCCAAGAAGGTATTACCATGCTAAACTTCAAGTGAGCATGGGAAGGACAGATCTGTTTCACTTTTTCACTTAACAACAGAAATTTACATTTAAAAAATGAAATGGATAACATGGCAAGTGTAATCAATATTTCTCAGTCTGCACACCAGTGAGATAATCTGCATTTCAGGACTGATTCTATCATTAGAATGGTAAAAAAAGTCTGCAGTTGAGAAAAAAATTTCTTGACATTTTCATTCAGTCTACTGCTCAGTCTACAGAAGGATTTGGAATCCAAGCATAGTCAAGTATAATTTTCCCATTTCTCCATGTAGCAAGAGAAGAAACTAAGTCAAAATATTCCCATACAATAGGAATTGTATATTATTGTAATATATATTACACATTCTATATGTTATATAATATATATTATATATTATTAATATATATTACATATATATTGCATTACATTTTATATATATATATATATATATATATATACACAATATGTGCTTTGTTATCACACAGCATGAAAATATTTTCTGATTTTTCAGCCAGTGGTTCTGTGGGTTTTGTTTTCTAAGTTTTTAATCATCCATGCATAAATATTGCTGTATTTCAGATGAAAATTTTCCAGCATTCATGAATTGAGGATATCACATCTTCATTTGTACCCTATGGAGAAAATAATGAACATGGGTTCCTCCCATGCACACTACTACAAAACCTCTAAACTCAGGACTTTTAACAGATTATTTCTTTTCATTAGCTATAGCCTCCCACTCTGTTTTCTCTTGGGAGCTGCTGGAAACTCCCTCTTCATCAATTCTTTATCATCTTTTATGACTTGTTTTCCCTCTGCATATCAACAAGTCTAGTCATAATGAAGGAATGGGGAGTACAGACAGGATGCAGGAAGGAAACTGATATTCCTGAGTCTCCAGTTTGCTTCTGTAATCTTCTACCTTCCAGACGTTAACAGAAATTATGTCTTTGACTCCTCTTACCTTTTCTTCCTTTCTGCCAGCTAATCTGGAGCACTGTAGTCCAAAAAAGAACTTCTCCATTGTATTCATCTATGATAAAAGTGTGAGCTTCTCCTCCCCAGAACTCTTTAAAATGTTTCCTGTACATTTGAAAGTACCTTCCTAAGAAGTAGGAAGCTGTGACTCCTCTATATACATTCTTCTGGGTTAAAAAACATGTTCTAGATGTTTTATAGGTATCATCACCATGCTGGCAAGTAAAAAATTGTCAGTTTATAGTATAATGAGAGAAGAGAAAAACATGGAAGAAGCATGACAGACATATGCAGAATGAGCAGGTGTAGAAAAACAAGGGCAGGATGGAGTGTAGAATATACAGTGAATTATATGGGAACATGTATATAGATAATTAGTGCATAAGAACCATTCATCTCTTCAAACCTGGGAAATGATTAAATTTTTCAGACTTGGATTTGTTCTTCTGTGTCTAATTTTGGGTTAGATAACTTGCTTTCAGAAATTTGGAAGTAAAATAAGATTTCGCACATTCATTTTTATTTCAGAACAGTTTATGAAAAATTCTGGAGGTTTTTTGAAATTTGGTTGGAGACTCCAGAATGTGTTGGATTCACGTTCAGTTGGTAAAATGCAAGAAAATGCCAAAACTTAGAGCAAAATAGATTTTACTGTTTCTCTGAGGGATGGACTAAAATATCTTCCCAGTATTCTGTTTTGTTTTGGTTTTTTTTTCTTTTTCAGAGTACTTTTGTAGTTTCTAAACTTATTTTCATCTACTATATCAAAGTAGATATTCTCTGTTCTTTCCAATGGAGCCCTATGTAAACACAAGGGGGAATATGAGACTGCAAAACACATGCCTCATGGTAAGACAAAATGTGTATGGGGTGAATATTACTGGATAGAGAAGTGCCAGCTTTGTGACAGCTTGAAATGTATCAGCATGGAAACGAATTCCACTGATAATTTCCAGAAGCAAAGGAATTATCTGGTATACATAGCCTAAGCAATAGGAAGTGCTTCCTCACTTCCCTCTAGCCTTACTACTGTTACTCAGTAACAACCAAATGGATTTTTATCAAACTTTTGAGGCACTTCACCTCTGGATTGGACACCAGTGTGTGAAATTTCCTTCTAAGAGTAAATGACTTGGAAAGATATAAGCAGCAGAAATTAACCACTTAAAATGGAAATAACATCTTAACCACAACTGTTAAACTTGTAGCTCTGTCACCTCAAGCTGTGAGCTCACCTCTCAAAAGATATGTGACAACAGGCTGAATCAGTGCTCAGATGAGAGCCATTTAGGAAACACCCATGTAGAAATTCATCAGATAGCAGTGTTCTCACTGGGATGCTAACAAAGTAGTACCCATGACAGGAGTTTAACCCATTCCAAGACAAAATAGAATTATTGTCTTATCTGTCTTCTGATGTAGCTATTCTGACTGTACAGATATGAAACCTAGTGTCCTGGTCTGAGGCCAACTTGCATAGTTTCTATCATCCCTCAACCTCATTTGGTTATGCAGTTCTCTGTCTTGCTCTGGAAGAATCATAATTTAGCCTTCAGTGGACAGACATTCAGTGGTCTTCACTCTCATTTTGCAACCCTGCATCAGGAGACTGCTAACCACAGAAAGCACTTCTCAGCCCTTGTCTGTGTCCCTAGACAAGCCATATAAAATGGAGTCTTTAGTCTGGCAGGCATGAAGTTAGGTTTTTAAACAAGATGCTTCATCCTAATTGTATGACCTCTTTGACTGAAACAGAAAGGCAGATCTATCTCCTTTAAAACTCGATTGAGTCCAATGAGGAATCACATTTACTTACTAGTAGGTGCTTCAGTCAATCGGCCTAATATCCTTCAGCCTATTAAGATGACATAAATTATTTTCCAATTTCTAGTGAATATTTTGATTTAACATCTATGTACATCTTTAATGATGTCAGATTGTGACAATTATTATATATGGTGCTATTATATATGTTACAAATGTAGAAAAGCTGTTAAAACATGAAAGAGGTCTTGGGGTCTATTGCCTGTAATTTATTTTGTGCATGAGAATATGTCATTCTAGCAAAGAAAAAAGTAAAGAATTTTCATAGAGTCTGATTTCCCCAATACACAACAACTTCATCTGAAGTCAGTGATTCCTCTATCTGAAAATTCAAACTTTAATAATTAATCCTGCTGTTGTAGTGCTCCAAAACAGTCATTAGTTAATTCAATTTATGTTTAGGTGAGGGCTTTAAGGCTCTTCCCACATGCCTTGCCATTTGTTCAATCACTGGACTTTTTCTCT
>NC_031769.1:75964913-76014811 GCF_001522545.3 Parus major | reverse complement strand
TGTGTATGTTTTCTGTGTCCTCTGGATGATACTAGTTCAGAATAACATTTTTCAAGTAGGTTGTTCTACAGACACACACAATCTCTAAACATGAACCAATGCTTGTGCTGCTACTACTAAAACTATTGGTTAGTATGCTTCTTAAATATCTGTAGGCATTCTTTCACTTTGGTTTTCTGAGGAAATTAAACTTATACATTTGCATAGTTTCTTCATCTGTCTATGTATCACCCTATACCTGATGCTTACTCTTTGTTTAATTTATTGATCAGAGTTCAACCACAATTAGCAACTGGAAAAGCTGTTTCAAACATAATAGAATTCCAAGCTCATAAGAATTAGTCAAAGAGTAGAGCAGCAGTTACTGCAGGGAGAGATTAAATAACTGTTTTTACTCTTCTGTTAAAGAGAGAAAGAAATGCAATTTATGCACTCCACGATTTATATACCTCACCTTCATCTTCTATGGGTCCAGCAGTGAGAAGGAAACTGGGTTCAACAGGCCCTACACTTCTTCCTACCTCTTGAAAGAGCAAGTTACATTCTGCTCTGCTGCACTCTGTCTGTATTTTGCTCACGATCTTCACTATGGCATTACTCCTAAAAAGCAATGCATAGTGCTAAAGAGTATCTGGGATCGGAGTGGTGTTTGGAAACTGGAAACTGGACAGGGAAATATACAGTAAGACTTTAATGCCCCAGAGACTGGACTTTAATGCCCCAGGACACCTCCAGCTCATATTAACAGGACAACCATTACTAACCATCCATGATTCCTCCTCTTATATAAAGGATGGAGAATAAATTTTTATGTATCTCATATCAATTGTGCCACTTAAGTATAAGATGTGAGAATTCTCAACAGCCAAAAACAGGACCAGCACCCACATCTAGGATTCACAGTCACACTTCTCTTACCATGGAAGCTCCTATGGCAATAATGGTATGTGTTCACACATTTTTCATAGCAGGATGAAACCCATCTTTAAATAACTAAAGCTGCAATAAAGCTGTATTTCAAATGTGAAATACAAAACAAATCAAACAAAAAGAAATCCACTGGAGAAATTTATAAAGGTAATCATCACAAATTATTTGGCAGACTCAGCCAAAGCACTGTGGTGCACAGCCTGCATGTCAGAGCCATATGACTTATTTTTGCATTCTGAAGAAAAAAGTTGTGTAGCATTCAAACTGCGAAGCTTTTGTTACGAGGACTTTATCTCACCAAGTGGTCTCAGCATTTCAATTCCATCTTCTAAAATCTAAAGTGGAATTTGATCAAATACAAAATTGATTTTAAAATCACTTTTATGACTTCTGAAAACATTGCTCAATTTGGGATCCTTTGTTTATATTTATCTTCAAGTTCCATTTCTGTACTCAAATTCATGTTGCTCTTTGAGAATGGTTGGCCATTCTAAATAAAGGTGCACACACTTGTCTTTGCAATGTGTACTGACAAAAGGAATGATGTCTGGCTTCAGGCTGAAATGTTCACTACAACACAGACTAAATCTAGTTGAGTTTTACTTTTTGACGTTAGTTATTTAGCATTGCAGCAGAGTTTCCTTGGGTTCGTATTTAAATTTGCTAATGGTGCTAAATGATAGGTATTGTGGAAAAGCATTTCATTACACGTAAGGAGGGAGGGAGGGAGGGAGGAAGGGAGGGAAGGAAATGTGGAAATAATAATGTGGAAATAATGTGGAAATCTAGAATCTTTGTGGAAACATCACTCAAAGAAAATACAGTCCCAGGATCATCCCAGCTAGTAAGAGCAAACTTTCAGACAGAGACATTCCAAGGTATCATATAAACCACAAATCCAAGAAATTTTATTTTCATGGGCCTGGTTTAGTCTGTTATGATAATGGTTCATTACATACATGATATGCAGGGATATTTTTGATATTGCTAGAAAGGTTAATGGTAATTACAATTTACTCTTGAAATCTCAGCATTTTCTGAAAATCTTCCAGAAAAAAAGGCATGCCAGATGGAGAAAAGAAAGTCATGTCCAAATATTATAGTCTTAATTTGTAAAGTGCAGTCTACACAGCGATAAAATTAACTTAAAATTGCTCTCCCAAGATGAAACAAAAACTTCAGTCTGTATCCCAAGCTATTATTTTCTTTCTAATCCTTGAGCTGAATGAGAGAAATTCAAGGTATTCTCAGGAGAAATAGTAAGACAACTAGAATGCACTTAGAAATAGCTACATAGGTACAAAAAGACACAATTCTTTTGTGCAATGTAAGTAAAACCTGATTTGAAGAAAGCTAAAAATTTTACAGACAGTTTCAACATCATAAATCTATTAGGCAAATAAAGGACATAGGGATTTGCACACATCCAGGAGCAAGAGTAAATTATGGCATCTAAACAGTATCTAAACTCCTCTCTCTCACAATTGCTGCACAGTTTTTCACCATTTCTTATATAGGTTATGATCAAGGTGCCAGCAGCCTTGCTGATGGTCTCAGCTTTTGCTACAGCAGGTCTGTTTTGGAGGTTAAACTGGCTCTGTACAACACAGGGGCAGCTGTCTCTTGCCACAGAATCCACCTCTTGCTATTAAAACCTTTCTGCATAAACCCAATAAAAATATCTATCATTGAAATAACTTTTTATTAAAACTATGTACCAAAAGATCCTTGGTGATGTCCTGTCTCAAGAAAGGAAACATTTCACAGACAAACTTCCAGAAACAGAAACATAACCTCATTTTCTCATGAGCAACCTACGTAGAGTAGGAAAAGAGACAATTGTTATATTGCATCTGCGAAGTCCCTCAAGACTGAGAAGACATCAAAGAACAGTAGTAATGAATATTTATTCAGCCTGGTAGTTCTTCCTGTCTTCTTGGGGGTCAAGGTGGATAAATGCAGTTCTTCCCTGTACATGTCTCTAGCAAGTTTCCTAAGATGTGGAAAACTCTGTAGGTTGCTGTGCTGGTTTTGCATTAATTGATTTTTGGTGAAGAGGGAAAAACGTCAGCCACGGAAGTGATTCTCTGTGGGAAGCTGCGAAGAGCTTCCTCCGTGCCTGACAAAACCAATCAGCGACCGGTTTTGAATATTGACGACCTGTTAAACCACTTGAAAGAGCTGATTCCGCCTCTGTGGTACGCACATTTAAGGATGAACAAAGCCCGGGAAATCTCTCTCGTTTCCAGCCTTGAAGAGGTAACCTTGGGTCGGCCCCGCTCCACCACGGCCTGCATGAGCTGGCGGGGCCGGGCCGGACCCCAGCGGTGGCAGGGAGAGAGATGGGAGGCTGTGGGGCCCCGGCCGAGGCTGTTGTCTTGTCTGACACAAAGCCCTGCCCCACCGCCGAGCCGGGGTCCGCTGGGTCCCGGGAGCAGCTCCGGGCCGGGTCTCCTTACCCCCAGTGTGGTCAGACCGGCCCGCGGCTCAGCTAAAACTCTGCTGCCGCCGACTTCCACCAGAAAGTGCCGGGCAGGGGGAGGGGAAGCCCCGGTGTGCTGGCTCCAAGTGCTGAGATCCTGCTTTCCTCCCCTGCACCGCCCCGAAGAATGTAAGCAGCTCCAGCCGCCGCCCGGCAGAGATCCCATGGCCCTCGGCAGGACTTGGGCAGGATATCAGCTGTGTGCAGATGAGACCCGCTGACATCAATCTTCTGTCAAGGGAAAGAAAAGGAATGAGTGAAGACACGTAGAGGACAACATAAAAACAAGAAGGTCAGAAAGAAGGAGATGAATCCCAGATGGGAGGAGAATAAAATGCCTTACTCTTGGGCTGAAATTCTTTGTAAGGCCATGGTGATAGACTCTAATATGTTCGAATATCCTTATACTTCATGAAACATGGGGGTGGGGCATTCAAACTACACGTGAGCAAAGGCATCCATGTGGAAGTAAGCAGATGTTGAAGTAGCTGTGATCCAAATGAGAAGCTTGAAAAGAGAGGTAAGAGTGATTAAAACCCTCTACCCCAGGGAGGAAGACCTCTCTTCCCAGAGATGAAGATGATTTCAGAGATAGATGAACAGAACCTTTGCTTTTGAACAGCTCATTCTGAAAATAATACCCCATTAGTTGACATGGCCCATGAATGCAGCTGTGGGAAGGCTGAAGAACATTGGAAGGATTTTAACACTGCAAACTGATTTTTCCTTTCCCAGGCAGCTGGTTCACTGTGACACTGAAGCCACGAGGGAACTGTTTCTTGTGGAGGAGTCTCCATGACATGGCAAGAGAGACTTCTCTTCCTAAAAGAACTGAAGAAAGATTATTCTAGAAGTGGCAAACTGACTGAAAATACCAAGTTTTGTCTCTTTACATTGTCACTGGGAGAGAGGAGTTAGGGGGGAGGTAAAGTGTTCTGAAGGTTTTATTTTGATTCTCATTCTTTCTTTTAATTCTGTTAGCAAAGTTTTGTTTATACCCTTTTAAGTTTTAAGCCTGCTTTGCTCTCCTCCTAATCATATCTCACAGGAGGAAATGAATAAATAATTCTAGTGGTTGCATGAGCATTTGGTCAGCACCAAACCCACTACAGTTACACAAGAACATCTTTATTTATTGTTTCAAAATTAAGGGGTCAATATATGCATCCATTCTTTTCACTAAGGCTTCCTGCTAACTGTTTAAATTATATTGTTTGGAAAATGAGAGCAACTATGGAAGAGACTATGCTTTTTTAGTCTATTACAGTGGAGGGCCAAATAATGCAGTGTCATTCATATAGCTGGACTCTATATAAAGTTAGACTTTGCTCACTGTTAGGGCAGTTATACGGTAGACTGCTTACACAGCTTTAATTGCAACCAAATGTAACAGCAGCCTTCGAAGGATATCACCCACATCTATTTTTACAGATGTGAAGATGATTATGAAAAATAAGTCAGAAATAGAACAATGTGAGAGTAAAACAACAGGGTGTTGTTATTGCTGAGATGGCTTGTATCCAGCAACAGTACACAGTTTCAGGTTTTTCTTAAAACTATATGATGCTATTTAACACATTTAAATATAGATGTAGATTATATTCAGTATTAGGAAAGCAATACAGATTAAGATAATACAGAATATACTATACTAAAACATCTGTTCAGTGTATTATATTAGTCCCATAAAGTTAGTTGTAAGCCCATGAAATTCTCAGGCTTTTTCTATCACCTGAAAATGTCTTAAAAGGAAATTAGGACCCAGGTTTCACATTATTGAAGCAAAAAGAAAAATGGCTATTTGCTTTTGAGAGCATTTGTATGAATATTTCAAAATACTTATTTGAAGCTCTGGAAGTTCCAACTGTTTTGAATGGCACCAGCATTAAAGTTAATATACTTTATTTCAGAGGAAGGGGCTATTTTTGGATTAGCCTTGAAAAACATCGATCTTTAATGATCTCTTACAGCTGAACATATCTCAGTGGTGTTAATTACATTTGGAATTAATATTTTCAAAACTCAGATTCTGTTTTGCTCTTTTGATGTAAGCCTCGTTATTGATTACCAAGTGGGTAGATGAAGAAGCCTTTTTGATACTGTTCATCCACAATTATTAGCTAAATATCATTGTCTAAATATAATGTATTTTTAGTATTCCGTTCATGTATTTGGAAAAGAAGAGGGAGTCACATTTACAAAAACATTGATGATTTCTTGTATTTCTAAATAGATATTAATATTTCATATCTGAAGTGGTGAAAATAGGTATTTGTATATATTACAATACTATTGTAATGTCAGTTCCATTTTCAGTGGTGCAGGAGGTAGGGGGAAAGGAGAAAGAAAAGCTGTGAAACTGCGTCTTTTTACTTTTATCATGCAATGCAGTAATAGTGCATGAAGTAAGATTGCCATTGCTTCCTTAATATAATTCACCCTACCTTTCACTTGTACTTCCAGAAAATCAGTCTTGCAAAGTTACATAACACATAAGTGCTAGGCTTTTTACACAAGTAGAAAGGATGGTGATTGTCTCAGAAAATTTACTTCCTACTGTGTTTATTTCCACTGAAGCTAAAACAAAATTGATTGAAAAAAATAGAAGCTGGGATAATAGAAGAAAAGAAAGAAAACATGAATACCAAGAAAAAAAAAATTTGAAAGTTAGCAAGTTATGTGGTGAGAAAAAAATAAAGTATAAAAGAAAGACACAATCTCTGTGTAAAGAAGAATTATGGTACTGTCTCTAATGACCAAATATTAGACAATTTTCCTTGTCTATCAGAATAAGAGGGGAGGCTGGAGAACTACCACAGAGGGAAGCAGTGTCCTTTTTGTAGCTTCTGATCCTAGTAAGTGCTCTTCTGAGGCTTCACCTCATTCGTGTTTCATGCAACATCTCTGGACAAGTCGACAGGTCACATTTCCCACAGCATCTGGGTCCTTTGCAGCATTGTATATACTTCTATCTTCACAAGGCTATCTCACCATCTTACAGATATTGCAAAAAAGCAGCTGGTGATAAATTAAAAATTTGAAGCAATTTTACCATTAAGAGCGGTTGTTCTCATCATTTAGGGTAAGGGGAACCAGGAGGGTAATATATTTTCAGAGGGCTATCCAGTTATCATCTACACAGAGTAAAGAGAGTGAGGTGGATGAAGGAAGGGCAGGCACAGACAAGACGTTGGCAGCAGGTTGTACAACCATGGTCCACTCTTTCTATTGGCTCCTACTGCCCGCAAGGGTGTCTTACCCTGAATTGAAGATTCCTGGATTTTGGCATTGATAGTGAAAATAGGTGAAGGGCACATCAGAGAGAAATTTGTGTAAAGTGATTAGTTCTCTTGAAACAATCATCATAGAAGATAATCTGAATTTCTAATGATGCAAGTTCCTGAGGGTAATTTGAACTGGTAGCTTTTATGAGTGAGGTAGGGTCCCTCCTGTTGGGGCAGAATGGGAAAATAATGTTTTCATGAAGTACATTTCACTTAATTTTTATCATTTAGCCTAGAAAAGAAAAATACAATTGCATCAATTATAAAGCTCAGAAAAGCTAGAAAAACTATCTCTCTGCAATTTTTCATCTCTTTATGAATTGTTATTGTGCTAGGAAAAGATACCACACAATAATCCACAAAGAAATAACAGTTTCATTTCCCTTTTCCAAATTCTTCCCTCTTTGGAAACAGAAGTTATTTCTGAACAACAACATCCATTCTGTGATCTTAATAACATATGCTTCTGTGCCAGCATGATATTATGAAAATTGCTTTCAGTTTCAGTAGGAGCTGCAATCCTGCAGCACCTCTAAAAATCCATCTGTTTTTTAACCTTAAAAGGAAAAAAAGTGCCCACTTCTGAGTTATTGAAAATCAAATATATAGCAGTGAATGAATTAGAAAACAATATTATTGAAAGCAAAAAATTAGGATCTCTATATGCTGTGAAAACCCCAATCAAATTCACTTAGTTTTCACTATACAAGAATAGTAACATGGGTTAAAAACTCTGTTGTGAGGGAGGTTTGCATTCAGAATTGACAGGCCTCCTTTTAATATCCCAGTCATAGAGGAGCATGAGAGGAGGAAAATGACTAATATTTTTATTTTAGAGAGAAGGCAAAGACTACAGTGGCCCATCTATTTTCAGTGGAGAAGAGATACTCATTATGCAGTCATGTTAGAATGTCATTCAGGGTATAAAGGTTATGATTTTAAGTTGTCAGCAGAAACACATGCTCCCAGGAAAGATAAGGAACAAACATGTTTGAAGCCTGAAGTTGACCCTATGAGTACAGGTTCACTTCCCCCAACACTTCAACCTCAAGAAAGAAGTAACTAAAAAACTAGAACAATTATCTGGGATAGGAGGACTCCAGTCATCCTTGCTTGCTGCTGTATAATTCATACTAATCTTCCAAATATGTCCTGAAATACCAGGAATACCCATAAAAAGTCTCCTGAGATACCTATACAATTGTTGGGAACTGTCTTTAAAGATTGCAACACTGTCATGCAGTGAAAAAATGGCTGTGCTATGCAGAACCAATCAAATAGAAATTCTTGGTTAATGCTAACAAAAAACATCTGTCTTCATCTGTCTATAGAGTTATTTCAGACAATTCAGGCACATTTTGAATTAAAAAGCTTAAAAATAATCAGTCAAGCTACAAATCCATTCCAGTCTAAGATTTGCATAGCCCAGTCACACAACAAGGTTTCAATACCTTAATTGTTGCTTAGAACAGGACATACTGCCCTAAAAGATTCCGAAAATATCTGTCCCAGTCGCTCATACTTAGTTCATACTAGTTAATACTAGTTCAGCAAATACTCAGGCCTCAGAAATCAAAAGAAATGGTTCAGTCCCTTGAATTCCCAAAACTAAATCAAGTTGTAATAGCCTGTATTGTGTCTTGGTCTAAAATAGTATTGATTTTACCTCTAGAGACAAAAATAATGTTTAAAAAAAGACAAGAGAAAAAAATACTCAAGTCTCTAAACCTGATCCTCATTTTCAGCACTCAAGCAATAATTCAAGTAATATTTTTCTTCCATATATTTTCATAATTGGATTTGTGTGTCAAGGTTTTGGTATCCAGGCCAGGGGCTGTGGGACTGATTTCTGTAAAAACAAGATAGAAGCTTTCTCCATGTCTGACAGAGCCAATGTCAGCCATCTCTGTGATGGACCCACTGCTGCACAAGACTAAGCCCTTCAGTCACAGTGATAGTGCCTCTGGGATAACGTATTTAAATAGAGTGGAAAACAGTTGCGCAACTTCAGAAGGACTTTGACAGGCTAGAGAGGTGGGCAGAGAATTATCTGCAATCCAAAAAAGGCAAATACAAGATCCTGCACCTAGTGAAGAATTTCCCCATGGCTGGGGGCCAACCTGCTGGAAAGCAGCTCTGCAGAGAGGGACCTGGGTGCCGTGAGCCACAAGTGTGGCCAAGAAGGCCAAGAGTACTCCAGGGTGCATTAGGAAGAGCATTGCCAACAGACAGAGGAAGGTTATCCAGTCCCTCAACAGCCCTGGTGAGACCTCTTTTGGAGTATTGTGGGCAGTTCCAGGCTCCTCAGCACGAGAGATGGATTTCCTAGAGTGGGCTGAACAGAAGATGACAAAGACAATTAAAGGACTGGAGAATTGGTCCTGTTCTGTCTCTTACAACCTGCATATCTGAACAGTTATTTTCATCAGGTTCAAGCATAAGCATTCTTTTAAACTTAAACTTTGTATACTGAGCATTTAAAAGGAGGCTTTCTGACATTCAGTTATGCAATATATCATTTCACTGGAAAATAGTCTAATTTGAGGAAAGGTTTTCTTGTTTCTTTCAGTTATTACTTTGTCATAGCATCCCCTTGTTCACTGATTTATTTCGTGGTTTATTGTAAAACAACAGTGAATACACATGAGAAAGTGGCTCTTCTTCAGTAAATTTGAATTATTAGTGCTATCATTTTAAACAAAGAAACCATATTCTGGATTTTTCTTATAAGTGTTAATCTATTTTCTACTAAAGCATCTCACATATATTCTAACTAAAGTATGGGAAGAATGAGAATTATTAGCACAGTTTTGTATTCAGTAAATTATTACAATGCATCAGTGTGAGTAGGCTTTCATATTGAAATCTATGGTCTGAATTTGTCTTTTTAAAATTTAAACAAATTAGTGCTAGTGCTATCATTCATCCAGCATTCATGGTTTCAAATATACTACTGTGCTTTGTTTTCTGTAAAAGTCTAACTCTAGAGAAACCTTTTAGGTGGAGTCCTGTATAATAATAATGTAATCATTGATTACATTATTCTGCAGGTCACATTTATTAGAGGCCACCTAAAACATCTTAGTGAACATTAAAGGTGACTGAAAACATTTAAGTTGCAGAAGTTAAAAGAATGCTCAGATTTTTTCCCTCTAACTAAAATAAAAATTACAAATACATTTGTCATTTGTACAAAATACAAAAGTATTTTGTTTGTTTGTCTGAGCTTGTACAAACATCATCCAGTATCTTCCAAGAAAATCTAAAACACTAGTATGGCTTTCTAATTTTCACTAGAGATTGACAAATTCTTTGAATAATTGTTTTCTAATTAAAAGATTTTGCAAGAATTCTCTTGACAATTTAATTTTGCGCTTTTTTAGTCAAGTTTTGAGCTCAAAACATCTGGAATGTTTGTGAAGGTTAAAGTTTTGATAAACATCCAATTTCAAACACATTAAGAAAATAAAATACCTCTTCCATATGTTGTACAAATCAGTGGTGATTTCTGTAGGCCAATCGCATGTGACCAGTACAACTTGCATCGCTGAAATCTTTCATAGAATTGGAAACAAAGGTAGATAGTGATTTTAATTTTTAATTCCTTAACTTATCTGTGGTAAAAAAAAAAAAAATATAGGACAATTGTTCTAGTCAGGACAGAGTTAATTTTTGCAGTAGCCAGGAGGGAGTATAGCCAAGACCCTGAGGTTATTCTATACTTTCTTACATCGTGTTGTGGAGGGAGTGGTTCGGGATGGCCAGAGGATTCTGTGTGAATGATTTGCCTCTTTCTTGTACCCTCTGCCATTCATATTGTTGCTGATAAGGTTCGTTTTCTTCTCTCTTACTCCTATGTATTACTCTTAATTGTTACTTATGCAGTAAATTGCTCTTACGTCAGTCTGTGATCTTTTCCTTTTGTGCCTCTAGTTCTCTCCATCCATCCACAAAGAAGAGAAGGGGAGAGTGAGCGAGCAGAGCATGGTTTGGAATGTTTCAGTGGGAGCACTAACTTGGGGAACACCATTCCTAAACCATGACACCAATGAAAAAATTAAACTTGTTCATGATCAATGTTTTTTTGGAGAGAGAGAGAGAGATGTGGGGCTGCTGAAAATTTCTGCCAGTATGAGAATGTACTTGTTTTTCCAGTAGAGTGAGGGAGGCAATTATCTGTCCTGCAATCACACAGTAACCCTCATTGAGAGGTAACACAGCTGTTGATTTGCTAAGAAAACATTAATTAAAAGAATTAAAGGAAATGAACAACTAATGCAACCTGTCTACTAAATTATTAAGATTCATATTTAAATTGCATTTAATGATTAAATGGTAGCAAAGTGTACCAAAAACTTTTTTTTAATAAAAGACTAAACAAATTAAACTGGATCAGCAATAAAACCAACTCAAAACACACTTGACAAAAATCAAACATTATATTGCTTATTTCTGCAGTACACTAAAAATAATTGGTAAAAATTATTCTGATTTCAACACATTTGCAAATATAGAAAGTTACAAGCAGTAAGGTCAGCACCAATATTGGGCACCATAATGGCATTTCATAAAATGGAGACAGTTATTTGAAAAATTGATGATCAGAAACAGAACTGTTGCATTTCCGCAATATATTAATATGTTTTTTAATAAACTAGTTTTAAAAAGATGCCTAACATCTGTTACAAGAGAAATGAAGACAAATAGTTGCCAGCTCTCAAAGTTCCAGCTACAATTTCTAATTCATAACCATCTTTTACAGTACCCTCAGTAGTCAAAGAAGCGTGCTCAGAACCATGCCTTGACAATCATCAGATCTGAGCTCTTCCAGGGCTGAGGTAAGGTCTATCTCAAGAACTTTTGAAAAAATCATTTTACTTCCTACCTGCTTCAAAAAAGATAATTGTTCAGCTTGTATACCCCATCTACTATGCCAACAGCATCATGATGCCAGATTTCCACCAATATGGGGAACAAACTCAAGGTAAACCGATTACAATTTTCCTGGAAGTTCATCCAAACATTATGGTGGTGAAAACAGTAGCCCACCCGAAGTGCATCTGCACCAGTGCAGGAGGAAGTTGTTGGTGACTGCTGTGCCACTTAGATACTCACAAGTCTGTGGGACTGGATTGGATTCACATGAGGTACTGAGGGAACTGTCAGAAGAGCTCATCAAGCCATTCTTCATAATTATAATAGTCCTGGTTAAGTGAGGAGGTCACAGATGACTGGAGGTTGGTCAATGTGATGTCCATCTACAATAAGGGCCAGAAGGAGGATCTGGGGAACTACAGATCTGCCAGATTGACCTCAGTGTCAGGGAAGGTTATGTAACAGATCATCTTGAGTGCAATCACACAGCACATACAGGACAATCAAGGGATCAGGCCCAGCCAGCATGGGTTTAGGAAAGTCAGGTCCTGCTTGGCCTGCCTGATCTCCTTTCATGACCAGGTGACCTGCCTAAGGGATAAGAGAAAGGCTGTGGGTGTTGCCGGCCTAGACTTCAGCAGAGCCCTTGACATTGTTTCTCACAGGATCCTCTGGAAAAGTGTCAGCCCATGGCTCAGACAGGTGCACCATTCACTGGTGTAAAAACTGGCTGGGTCGCCAGGCCCAGTGGTGGTGAAAAGAATTCCACCTAGTTGGCATCCAGTAACTAGTGGTGTTCCCCAAGGCTCTATATTTTGCCCAATCCTGTTCAATATATTTATGGATGATCCAGATGAGGGGATCAAGTGTACCCTCAGTAAATTCACAGATGCCATTAAGTTGGGCAGAAGGGTTGATTTGTTGAAGGGCACAAAGGTTCTGCTAAAGGATCTGGACAGGCTGGATCAATGGGCTGAAGCAGGGTGCTGTTCAATAAAGTGAGATGGCAGGTCCTGCCCTTGGGTCGCAACAGCCTCACACAGTGCTACAGTCTGGGGACAGAGTGGCTGGGAACAGCCAAGTGGAAGAGTGACTCGATCTTCTTGAGTGTGGCCCGGCTAGCTCAGTGATGAGGTTTCTCTTCACTCGAGTTTTGAGCCAGCATATGTTTGTGGGGTTCACTGATTTTCTTCAAGAATCCAAGTCTATAGAGCGAGTAAAGAAATCAGGGGGGGACTCTCTCTCTGGTTTGCATTCCACAGTTTATTTCTGTGAAGGGGAATCCAAAGGATGAGAGACAAAGGATTTGGGGTCTGGGGGGTCTCTTTTAACAGGGTTTCTTGGAGGGAGGGAACATCAGAGAAAGAACCAATTATTTTTCTCAGTTAATACGTCTTACAAACTTTCTACAAATCAAGGTTACACACACCAAGATAAGAAATAACAGACACCAACTTCTTCAAATGCCCACAAAGATGTAGGAGTATTCTCCACAGAGGGGCAGAGGGGGAGAGAGGGGGGGCTTGGTTTCCTGGCAACACAGGGGGGAAAGAAAGGGAAGGGAAGGTAAGCAAACCCTCTCAGCTTCCATAGCTCAGAGGCATTCTGGGACAGGAAAAACAGAGTTACAAACTTCCGTGTTGAAAAGAAGGGTTCTCTTGGGCTAAAGAAACTTCAAGCAGCTGGAAATGCCAGCAGGGTCTCCCCTCCACTCTATCGGGCCTCTCGCCGTGGAGCTGAGAAAAACTTCAGTAACCATGGTAACTTGACACCAGGTAAACAATTAGGAGAAAGAGAAGCTGGGGGGGAAATCACAACTAAAAGAGGGGAAAAGATATATTTCAAGCTATCAGCTACAACAGAAGAGGACCTGGGAGTACTGGCCAGCAGTGGCTGAACATGAGCCAGCTGTACCAAGGTGGCCAAGAAGTCCAATGGCCTGTATCAGGAATAGTGTGGTCAACAGGATGAGGAAAGTGATTTTCTCCTGTATTTGGTACATTCGAGATCACATCTCGAATCCTGCATTAAGTTTTGGGACCCTCAGTTCAAGGAAGGTGTTAAAGTGCTGCACCATGCACAGAGAAGGACAACAAAGCTGGTGAAGAACCTTGAGAACGAGTTATATGTGGAGCAGCTGAGGGAGTTGGGATTGTTTAGCCTGGAAAAAAAAGGAGACTTAAGAGTGAGCTTATTGTTGTCTACAACTACCTGAAAGGAGGTTGTAGCAGGGTGGGGGTCAATCTCCCAGACAAATAGCAAGATAACAGGAGTATATATCCTCAGATGACCTCAGGGGAGTTTCAGGAGAATTTCAGGAGATCAGGAAGAATTATTTTTATGGAAAGGGTTGTTGATCATTGAAATGAGCTGCCTAGGGAGATGATGGAGTCATGATCCCTGGAATTGTTCAAGACACAACTGGACTTGGCACTTAGTACAATTTAATTGGTGTGATGGTGTTCACTCAAAGGCTGAACTTGATCTTGGAAGTCTTTTACATCCTTAATAATTCTAATGTGTCAAAGAAGTTACTTATAGCCTATAAAAAAAATGAATGGTAAATTAGACATCATTAACCTGGTTTAGTTATAGCTCCATTTTTTGTGTGTTTTCACAACACAAAGGAGAAGACAAGAAAGAAAGGGAGCATAGACACAAATCATGGTTATACTTTGCTTGTATATAAATTTATGTTCTTTGAGGGAAAGTGAGGAAAAGGAGAAGGAACAATGACAGGAAAAGTGTGTGCCATTTCTCTAGACTGAGAGCATTGTCAATTCCAGGCATCTGTGCATTTGGTCACCAAAATCCCCAAACAGACCTGGCAATTCTTAAAAAACATAAATGAGAAAAATATACTACTATAGATCTTCTAAAATTCTGGAGTTAAAACACGCTTGTTTACTTGCCAAAAAAGAGCAAATATCACTAGCCTGCAAAAGGCATTCAAATGCACTATAATAATTATTCGTTTTATAGTTTACACAGATTAAATAGTCCCTGACCTTACATGGTATTTAATTTGCTTAGCACTATATATTTAAGTGCAATAATTCTGTGATAAAGAGAAAACATTTGACTTCAATGACTTCAATATCATGGTGGAAATTAATTCTGTCCTGAGCATAACATGTCATGTCATCTATATTACTCTGCTCCCTGCTTTTTAAACTGTTCATGTATTCAGACATGATCCAGGATCTGAATAATTGCATTTTTCACTATAGTCAAGGTAATGATATTAGTCTTTGATCCAAATGAAGAAAGGCAATTGGACATTCACATTTTAAAAGAAAGAAGGGGATAAGCCTTTGCCCTATTACTAAATTATTTGGAATAAGCTAAGAAAATTTAGAAAACCCAAATTCTCATAATTTATAACATGTAAATTATAGCAAGCTGAATATAATAACAGAAAAAATAGATCACATTCTGGTTATGCCAGCTTTAAGAAAAAAAGATTTGTCTCACCTAAATTTAATAAAGCTATCTTGGGTCTTCCTAACTGCAGAAGCTCAGGACCTCTGACCAACGAACCAATATGATTTCGCAGAAGCCATTTATTGTTTACATTTTACATTTATTTATACATTCCAAAACCACTGTTCATGCAAACACACATCTTTTCATTGGTGCCCCTATCCTGTCCATGCACTCTGCACGTACCCCTTGTGGCACAGGATTGGTTACAGTCCAGGTGTTCAACCACCCTCTGTTATCTGGCTCTTGCGGTCTTCTCTTCTTGCTTTTCAACCTCTTCTTTCTTATTTTTAGAACAGCTTATGTCTCAGCATCCTTGCGAAATTCCAGAGGGTCTGATAAGAAATTCTACAGACAGTTTGGCTGGTGCACACTATTGGCCCAAGCTGTTCAGATGCTTTGCTAAGCCTAACAAGTCTGACAAAGGAGTGTTAGAATATAGCATAGCTTCCTGAGGGTCTAGGCAGGACATTGGACAGATCTCACATATTACTTGGAATCCCCTACTGCTAAAAACTATTTTTAAAATTCCTTCATGCAGTTAGCTTAACATTAAATCCCACACACCTATTCAACCTTCAGCTATGCCTTTAGTTTTCATTGCATTCATATTAAAGTATGATCATTTCAGACATATCTAGCATTCCCCAAAAGACCTTTGATAAAGCAATCTGATTGCAAGTATATATGGTTTCATCACATGTCTGTGCTTAGGCTGATCATTTACCTTTGCTTAATAACTATGCAATATTTGTGGGCTACTATTGATCTGAAAACTCAAGTTCCAGTCTGGCATGTTCCTCCCTTGGGGTGGCACACATTAGACTTAGTCATAAAACATAAAACATAAATCCTTGTTGCCACCTCCCAAATGAAAATAGCACAAGCTCTTATACAGTGGGTTGCCCCACTGCAGAGCCCTTGAGTTGTTAAAGATCATCTGCTTGATTAAGCTCTGAAACACAGCACTGTATTCACACTGTCAATACCATCCCCTTCAAAAGTTGCAGCTACCCACGTCCTTTTTCAGCTTTCCAGCCTGGCTCATCTCACACCTTGTCCTGCAAGAGCTTTAGATGCTTTTGGGAATACTAGAGCAGACAGAAGTCAAGGTTTAATTTGTGTATGCACAACAAATCTAACCTCAGATTCTACTTTGTGCAAGAGCATGCCTAGAAATGTTGAAAAGAACAAGCCCATCAGATGTCATTTAATATGATAGTTTAATGTCAGATATTTCATTGCTGATATATGCTATAGCTCAACTACTGGACTGTGTTCCTGGATACATTAAAGAAGGCCAGCAAACTCCCTCCTGTTTCATAGCACCATTTTTACACATGCTTAGAAATGCAAAAATTGTCTTTCTAGAAACTAGGTTAGAAGTTCACCCAGCCACAAGAAACTTTTGATTTTTCCTTCCTTTACAGTGAAATTTTAAACTTATTCTCACTGCTTCCTACCTGATCTCATTAATGAGATAGCAATATCATAAGCTTCAGGCTTTGGTTTCAAAAGACACTAAACAAGTGCCTTGACTGGATTCAGAATCCCCTCTCAGATTAAAAGACACATTGTTTTCTGCATCTGCGTAAAAAGCAGTAAAAATCAAGTAGTTGTTCTCTAACTTCAAACCAGTTTTAACAAAACTTCAGTACAAAACCTCAGTCCCTTTTACTAAGGCTCTAATAGATTGTTTCAAATGACTACTGTTCGATGCAAAATTGCAAAACCTTTTAAAAGAACCCAGAATCAAATGCAATCCTATTTATATATTATCATCAAAACCACTGGCAAATTTTAACTTTGTAATGCTTAAACATGGAACAAAAAGAAGACTGTTTAGGGGATTGTTTTGCCTGTAAGCCTATGATTATACTCCAGTCAAAGCAGAATTCTCAGTCTACAAATTCATGTAGATAAAAATTGACAAAGGATTTGCATGGACTCTTATGATGTAGGACTGCAGGATTTTGCATATCAGGTTCTCAGGGTGTCACAGTGTGACTCATCAGGATTATGTGAAGAAACAGGCTTCCTCAGCTGCTGCAGCCACTTTTTAGAAGTGACAGCCTGGCTCCTGGAAGCTACTGAAACCACAGCCTGCTTGAAGGAGGAACCTAATATTTGGTAGTAACTGGCAGGGTGAGTTGTTTGGGTGTTCTTTTTATGTTTTTGTGGAGAGCACTGTCTCCTTACATAAGCCAAATATACTCTCCTGGTTTCCTTTCTTTGGGACTTTTGACAGAAGAGACCCTTCATCAAATCAGGAACTCAAACAAAAACCCAGTCTGAGCTTCTCTTCCTAAACTAATAGTTGAACCTAGAACGTTACCTTGAACTTAAATTATCTAATCATGTAGTACCTTCCACATGAAGAAAAGTCCTTTGTCTGAAGATAAGAGTAATTTACATTGAACAAAACCAATACTTTTCTAAAGTGCAGCATTGGTAAATTGGATAAGGCAGGTTTTATTTGCAAAAGCTTGACAGATTAGAGGAACTAAATTTGAACTTCAAAACAGTCTGAGAATTGTTTTTTTCTTTTTTTTTTTGTTTAAACAGAGCTGAGAAAACTATTAATTTGAGGAATTTTGTAATTTAACTAGATCTTACTTAAAAAGAATTCATCACTGGTAGTAAACCACAGTAATTATATGGAAACCTGGCATCTTATCCTCCAGGAAGAGACCATATTCATGAAGCAACTATTACTATGTTATGTTATAAAGTAATATGGAGGAATATACATACATCTGTGACCTGAGCAACTGGCACTGACAACTTGACGTTGTCCATGCTTTAAGTGATTTAAATCTACCTCAGATCAGCCTAGGTTTGAGGATAAAATGCCTTAGGGACAAAACGCTCTGGGTACAAAACCACATGCATTCCTGTGATCCATCTGCCAGTTTATTTTTTCCAGATGAGAAATAAATAAGTCCATGTTTTTGAAGTCTATTTCATTACTGTGTCCAAAGTATGGTTCACAGGGATAAATAGAATATTGATTTCTCCCAGTCCTATCTAGATGCAGACACTACTTACTAAAGTGATTCAGTGTTTCAGGTGTTCTCTCCATTTTCCTTTTCACATAATCCACTAGCATTTTCACACCACTCCCATGAATACTCAGTTCTAAAGCAGAAAACCACAGACCTCAGATGGGATATAAATGTTCAGTTAGGGCGAGCTGTACTTACCTAAAATAAACTTGAATTAAACTTCCTTTAAAAAATGAAGAACATGAAAGAGATAGCAGCTACATCTTCAATTCAGGCTTTTTTGCTGGAAAACCTGGCCTTGCTGCTGGCAGCTGGGTCTTGAAAGCCATTTTTTGAACCATTAGTGTGTTCTTCTTTTCTGTCTTCCCAGTGGCAGACTCTGCTGTAAATAAATATCTGTGTACACATTTCTGTTTCTTCTTCCATGTGCATAAAACTTGGCTGATAAGTTTCAGTGTAACCTCCCTTTTCACTGGAATCTCCTCCTTTTTGCCTCAAAGCAGCATTTTAGCTCCTGTGTTCCTTTGTGTCACATGCCTTGGAGAGGTGAAGAAAAGTGGAAGTAGTGAGGCAGAGAGAAGTAAAGGCACTGCTTCTACAGGGAAGTGGAAAACGAGGCTACACTCTCCTTGTAGCTGTAGCTCCAAGCAGATGGACCTTTCCCTTTCTTAACAGTAGTTTCTGGTATAAATCACATACTGCTTTGAATACAGGAAAAAAAAATAGATTCAGATTTGAATTCTTTCTCAGACATGTTGGCATGTATTGACAGCCACAGAGCTGAGTGAAACAATTTCCTAAATGACATAGATGTGAATATCATCATATAGTTAATATTCAGCAGTGTTCCTTAATGCACAAAAGAACAAAACAAAATAAACTGTAATGACATGGAAATATTTGTCTGCCTGCAGGCACTTAATAAACTAATTCCGTTTTTATTAGGGCCTTAAACTTAGAGCAAGTTTTTAGTTAATTTAATTAATACTCAACAAATAGCCTGCAGCTAGGCAAATCACATCCCAGAGCAGCAATGCCAACTGGCATTTATTAATCTATTTGCTGATGCTTACTTAACATCTTTAAAATTATTTTGGTAGAAAAACATGGTAAACATAGCCATCCCTTGTAGCTATTCTGATCTATCAGGAATTTTGATTCACTGGTCTTATACAAGTACTTCTTTAAATGACATGTGTTCCAATTGGATACTTCTTGGTTCTGCTCTTATACCTCTCCTCTGCTAGATATGGTAACAACCTTATAAAAGTATAGAAATCAGATTTTTTATCAGATATAAATATGATTATTTATATATTCACATATTTATATTATTTATTATAATTTCCTAGAAAAACTAGTTTTAACTTGCCCAAATGTTCTTAGCTTTTCTTGGCTTTTGTTTTACATTATTTTCCGCTAAGAAGAAAACCACATAATTATAAAATCTTAATTTTTTCTCTATTCTTAACATCACTTTCCTGTAATGAATTATTACTCAATGCACACATTTACATGTTGCAACCAACTATATCTTCCATCATTCCGCAATTTCCTGCAGCATCCTGGTTAGCAAGACATATTTGTGACCAAGAAATCACAGTGCCAGAGATGATGAAAAACAGGAAGGAACAGCTAGTGCCTGTATTACAAAACCTACCCTAGTTTAAAAAAACCTTTTCTATATTTGAGGCAACCAGGCAAGTAGTTCTACTTAAAGTAAAAGCAAGTTCAGCACTTTAGCAAGGGTTTTTTCTTTTTTCCTTCCTTAACTGATGTATGGTTTATCTTTACTGAGATAAGAGATGAAAAATTGTGTTCTTGACTCCGCATATACACAGAAGTATGTTAGAGAGGGAAGAAAACTGAAATGAATTTGGTAGATTTCCCTCCTTTAGCCTATCTCTTGCAGTTACAAGCAGTGTGCTGCATTAAAATGATTTGGTGAGGAAATGATGGTCTGGATTTTAAGACAGAGTAGAGAAGGTACACTGCCAAGTACAGAAACTGAGGTTTGGAGACAATATGTCTAAGTATTATATATATATATATATGTATGTATGTATGTATGTATGTATGTATGTATGTATGAATGTATGTATGTATGTATGTGTGTGTATGTGTGTGTGTGTGTGTATGTATATGTATATATGTATGTGTGTATGTATATGTATATATATACATATGTATGTATATATAGTAAAGACCAGTATCCATATGCTGAATACCTAAATATATCAAATATTTTTGAATATGGTATTGATTTTTGTCTCCAGATACCAGCAAAGTTCCACTAGTCCTATCAGCTGAAGTAAGAAATTTTGTGCTTTCATATACTACTTGTATGTGCATATATGGATCTATCTCCACGTGAATTCAATGGTTGAAATACTTAACAGAAAACAGTGGGATCATCATTCAAGAATATTCTGTGTCCTAGTTATGAAAAAACACACACAGGTGTGTTACATTCATATTCCTCTTCCACGACTCTTTGCAGTAAGCACACTCTTTGTTGAATAAAGTTTTGCCAGCCTTCTTGTGATTTTCTTCAATCATCATAGAATTATATGGATCCATTTAAACATCTGTTGAACTTACTTTTAAAGGGTTATATGTATACCTACAGCTTTAGGTATCTTATACCATAGTTAAGACATTTGTTGAGGCTCTTTTGGCAAAATATAGTGTTTAAAGTAGCAGTTTAGGCAGCTGCAATGTGATTGTTCTGCTGAATAGGGTTGCTTCAGTGTGAATATATTTTTCCTTTTCTTTCCTCCCTCCCGCCCAGGCCCACACTTGCTCTCTCTGTCAGCATACATTTTTTGCAGATTTTATCTAGCATGGTGATAATAGAAAAGGCTGAAGCTATGGCATAAAGAAGCTCCACTAATCTCCAGTGCTACTAACAGTGCTGATGATAGTTATGAACATATCTGTTAGTTATGAACATATCTGTTCAAATCCTATGGTTTATCTTTTATTACTTTTCAATGACTTCATGCAATATAATCCTGTGAAGAGTGTATTCCTACCCAGCAGAGCCACACCAGAAAGGGACATCTAGCAGGGACATTTCCTGCACTTTGCACAGTCCCAGGATTTGATCAGGAGGTTCCAACAAGTTTTGCAACAGCCCAGCTGGATTTATGGCATGTTTAATCTGACCAGGAGTCTGATTTGATATCATGGTTTAATCCCAGCCAGCTGCCAAGCACCACAAAGTCACTCACTTGCTCCCCTATCAGTGGGAGAGGATTGGAAAGGTAAAAGGAGAAAACTACAAAAATGATTTCATGAGGAAAACAGTTAAGTCACTCCTTCCCATGGGCAGGCAGGTGTTCTGCCATCCCCAGGAGAGCAGGGCCCCATCATTCATAATAGTTTAAAATTACCCTCAATTTTTGTTTGTTTACTTTCTTGTCATGTAAAAAAATGAAGAGCATCTCAGAATCTCTCTTGGCTAAAAAGACACATGTGAATCAACAATCTCTTCTTTCTCTCACCCCTTTTTGTTGTCATGGAAGTCTTTCTTTTGAAAGCACTCTTTTTCTGCTTGACCTTAAAGAGAAGCAAGCGTGAAAAGAAAGTAATCAGAGTTGCTTTGGTGCTTACATTATCTGCAATAAATTATCTCCACATTTCCAAACATCCATGGCAGCACATTAAATACTAAATGTTCAAACCATTGGTCCTTTTTGCATGGTTCTGCATGCATAATAACAGGTAGGTTTACCAAGACAACACTTCAGTTACTTTAACTAATAGTAATGATACATGGTATCTATAAAACTGAATATTTCAAGCCAGAAAGGAACAAAGTAGCTGGGACACGTTTGAAACAGTCTAATTGCAGGGATGAAAACGGAGAAAGAAACAACCTGTCATTATTTGCTTTTTTAGAAATAGAAATGTTAGTTATGAACATTTTACTGATGTAAAAGGCACAGACTGGAACAGATATTTCATAGGTTATTATATTTTTAAGGGAAGCTGAGAAGAATATACTTAATTGCTACTTGTTAAGTAAAAGTTGATGGTAAGAAGGAAGCACTGCACATATTATGCCTCTGGTTAATGAAAGGATTTCAGTAGAGGTCTTGGAGAGCCTTTGTGAAAGTTCAGCAGACTGAACTGAGAGCACTTGCAACAACATTATATCATCAGATACTCTAACTAGATATTTGATCAATTGTGTGGAAATTTCAAGACTATTTTAAAGGAAAAGGGAGTAAGATTGCCTATTGTTGCATCCCCTCCATCATGCCTTTTAAATATAGCACTTGCTGTAAGAAGACAGAAAAGACAAAAAACCAACCAACCAAACAAAAAAGCTAAAAAACAACAAAAAAACACCACCAAAACAAAACAAAAACCCAAACAAAAACAAACAAACAAACAAAAAGCACAAAAAAAAACCCAAACAAAAAAACCCCCAAAATAAAAAAAAATAAAAACAACCATGAAAAGAGCGACGGAGACAGGATGCTGTCAAACAGACATCAAATAGCACAACTTAATAAGAAGGAATATGTCTTAGAAGAGGAGTAATAAAGTGAAAAGCAATGGAAAATAAAACAGATTGGAAAAGTGTACCAGGCTTATTTTTAATGGAAACTTGAGTTTTCAACTGAGTAAGATTTTCCCAAAATAATCTACTTTCTGATAAAAGTTTCATTTTCCACTGCAAAGTCAAGTCTTTTCAATTGAAAATACTCCTTGGATATCTTATTGCTGCAATTGATCTGCTCAGAAACAACAAAACACTGTATGTCATGACTGCTGTAACAAACTCTTCTATCAAGGAGAGATGATGCTGCTTTGGTGTGATTTCAACAAAGCATCAGCCCAAAGATGAAATACTGGATCACATCTGCTTGAAAATCCCTTCAACATATCAAGGCAGGACTTCCAAATCATAACATTCCATTTTCCTGCTGAGGTTTTAATGAAAAGAACTTGGCTTTGAGAGAAGAAAGTTTTGCTGAACAAGACCATTTGCTTTCTAGAGAATGAGATTATCAAGAAAGGATGCACTGTAAGTAAAACTACAGTCCTCAAAGCTTTAACCATTTTTATTTTTTAGTTTTACACAATTGGCTACAATGAACTACTATCACAACCACAAGGAAACTGTACTAAAGGCAGAATGTTGTATTGTTACTGGTGATTTTACTATAGAACTCAACCAGAGAAAGAAAGAAGTTTCTTTGAAAGAGGATAAGCAGAGAAAGAAAAAAAGAACATACTTTGAAGGTCAAATCTGGAGGTATTTTAAAATAAAGACCTAATATTGTGCATCAGAACAATATTGGAATTATTTCAATTAAAGAAATTTCAGGACCTTGCAACATGATACATCATCTAGGATCTCCTATATTTTTGTTGAAAGACACAATCTTGATAGCATTTTTATAGCAACTGAAATTCTAGTCAGTTAGAAGCATCTAGAAACATTGGAAAGTAAAAGCTTAAAAAGCAAAATTTATACTTCTTTGGTGTTGGTAGAAAATACTCAGATTTATAATTTGAATTTCATGCTAAACTCCAAAAATTGTTTCTTGAAATAAAAGTTGTTTTTTATTTATTTGTTTTTATTTATTCTCGTCAGTAGAAGTTCTTTTCACTTCTCTTTTTTTCTGCAAAAAAGAGAGCACATAACCTGGCTACAGCTCCTGAGCATTTTGACTGTAAAGAGACTGTTCACACAGTGAAGCTGAGAAGACAATGCATTAATTTCCACTCCATTTGTAATGTGTGGATAATTATTGTTTACAAAGGACCTCAATTTCCTTCTTCTATCTTGCTGTCACAAAGAGGTTCTGAAAGTCTAACTCTCCAAACTGCAGCATTCACCTGTGTGTGAAGGAATGACTGACTGACAGAACATTAAATCTACAACAGCAAGTTCTGTTTCAGCCACAGTGCTATCAGAAAAATGTATTTCCTGGCCTCACCTAGGCCACTGCCTTTCACCTGTTATGGCTGTTCATAAAAAGAGGTCTGAATAGATCATGAAGCAGCCCCTGAGTCATCACAGTTTTCTTCTAGATTATGAAGTTTAAATAAAGACCCACCACTCGTGGTGCACTGAGATAAAAACTGTGTTCATTCAGGAACCATTAAAGACTCCCTCGGTCAATCCCTCAGAGCAGAGAAGCAAGCATACATGAGCAGCAGCTATTTAAATAGGAGGATTTTTATCCTCCATTGCATCTGTAGGAGACATTTCAAAAAGCTATTGCAGTAAGTATTCTCAGTGACATCATCATCGAATAAGACACAATGTTTTGTACCTTGCTGTCATGTTAGCCTACTTAGCCACCAGTAAACTGAATGGCAATTTTGCTGTACCTTTGAGATGATTTATTGATCAAAAACTTAGTGTGTTTTCAGAAATAAATGCCATTCTGCACTGTAGGTATTTCTGAGTTTGTTAAGAATACTGAAAGATTTTTTTCCTCCAGTGTACGATATTACTGTGCTTTTGTGCATGGTTTCAAGTGGAATACAGGATGCAGAACAGAAAAGGAGTACATGAACTGAATAGAGAACTCAGGTTGAATTAAGGATATCAAGGCAAGATTTTTTATGTCTGCCTTTATTATGACAAAGTCTAGTTTAAAAGTGCTTGTATTGCTAACAGCTCCAGGAAAATGTACAATTAATATTTCATGTTGTTAAATATTATTCATAAAATGCACTCAAATTTAATATCATATTGCCTTGTCAATGGTCTATTTGGTTTACTACAGCAACTACATTTATAAAAATTGGGACTTGATTGATATTAAAGTATGATTAAAGTAATACCAATCAAGCCCTGCTATATAAAAGATTGGAAAAAAAATAACCAACACAATTTATCTTCCCCTTCCTTTTTTCCCCTTCTCTTCCCTACTCTTCTTTCTCTGCTTCACTCCTTATGCAGTGTAGCAGATTCTAAAGATCCTGACAGTTAGTTGTGGAAACTCGCTTCCTGTTGACATAGATAGGATTGATCAATAGCTGGTTCTCCCAATTGTAATCATCTCATAAATGCATGTATTTATGAGTAACTGCATCAGTCAGTAGGGAAAGATTTTCATATTTTCCTGGAAGTATGCAAGTAAAAAAGCAAAACAGAGGGGTTTTTACCAGTAATTAACATAATTTGACAATACCTCCAGTGCTTTTATTTCAACCCCAAAGTATATAATTGTATATGTGACTAACACCTCCACTATTAATGTTATAAAATTTGTCACCATTTTCCAGTACAGTTTAGAGATATTTCAATACAATTTTCTTGCTCTTTTCAAGGTAAGTCAACAGTGGTAACAGAAACTTGGCACTAAATTTTTGGCATCTTCTTGAGAAGTCAAATATAAGAGCTAAGAGGGAACATTTCAGAGATGTTTAAGAGGATTTAGCTTAGCAGTTACTCCTGGCTTTATTTGCAAGGTGCATGCATTAACACCTGTTCTGAGTTTTGAACATTTGTCCTTATTAATATTTAGCTTATGTTTTACACTAAGAGCTCCCAGGGTAACTGCTTACATAAAATTTCTGTGAGAAGGCCATACCCCATTTATTTCATCAGACATAACTGGATATGTAGTGTGCATATTTGGAAATGGGATATGCTTTGTAAATTTGCAATAGAGGTGGAAGAATGTGTAAGAGTAATGTCAACATTGACATTGACTTCTTTGTTGTGTTTTTATTAAAACTTGGATCTTCAGATTTCTGAGAATATTACCTTATTTTTCTTACCCATTTTTCAAAACCCCAAATCAGCATAAACTCAACCCACGGAAGTGTATGTGTACTCTGAAGGAATTGAACCACTACCACCAAGGCAGGTAGAATTTTCCTGGCTAAGGAAAGCAGCAATTGTTCCTATTAGCCCTAGTGTTTGGCAAGCTTCCCTTCTGACCATCCAGGAGCCACTCTGGTGATCACCACCTGATCTGGGACCGAGGCCCCTTCACTGCTACACACCCCACACCCAGAGTCACACCAGGTCCCCTTAATGGCTAGTCCCCAGGTTTCCAATAGCAGTGTCTCAGATATCCAGATCCTTCACATGATTTGATCTTGGCCCAATAACTAAATTACACCTCAAACTGAATGACTCCAAGGAGGGAACCTGAATGAAAGAACTCCTGGGATTTTATTCTCTTACAGTCCAAGTTTGCGAAATTTTGGGGGTTATTGGTTCCTGCTGCCTTTGAGTGTCACTTCCCCAGGCCACGTGTCCCTGGGGTGGCAGTTTATGGCCTCTTCCCTGGGGCTCCCACCCAGAGCCCAACCTGCAGCTCCACTGCAGCTGCACTCCGAGCTACCTGCACTACATGTATTCCTCAACACCTGCCTGTATAGGAATTAAGTAGTTAATAATTCATTCTGATTTTTCTAAAACACATGACTCTTTAAAATCCTCATGAACTATGGTGTTTTCTAACCAGGGTTAGAAAAATATATTTAAACTCACAGAACTTATTGTATTGCAGAGTATAGAGCTTCCAGAGGAAAGCACGTAAGTGGCTATTATTTTGTACTATCATTAGAAATTGAATTATTTTGAACTTTTTTTGAAGCAATTAAAACCATGTTAATTACCTAAGAGAAAAATACAGGGACAGCATGATAAAAGTTGAAACAAATATTCAAAGTCAGTGTTGGTAAAGTAAATCAGTGTGTTTCAAAGGTAATTATCACTGTCTTCTAAAGGAAGGAGTTACCCAAAAATTCAGAGCCCATAAACATGTTGTTTTAATACAGAGAAAGTGAAAGGATGTGGTATATTTTATATAAATCTCATTTTTAACAAATGGAATATCTAAAATCCTAGAACCTAGAGAGAGGAAAATACAGCTTTGCTACCAAGTCCAAGCTCTTTTCAAATTACACTTTACAGTTTTTTGAGTCTACATTTATTCCGTTCTCAGTCATGCTGTTGTTGGCAATTCAGATAATTCTCTGATATATTCCAAGGTGTTTGTCTTTCAAATTCATGGAATAGTTACAGAAACATCGGTCAACAAAATTGTAGTTGCCAGGTTTATTTTCTTTCTGAATTCTTCTGTTAGATGATGATCTTCTCTTCTCTTTGGAACAGGGTCATCAGGCTTTGTTAGCTTGTTACAGCTGTCATAAATAAAGAGTAATCCTTCTAATCTGTAAGCAGTAGTCTTAAATCAAGACAATTTTCACATGCCATTAAGAAGAAAAATTTGCAATAAAGAAAAGACAATGGTGTTGGTGGTATTTTCTCAGTCTTAATTTTTCAGAAGTATTATCATTGAAGAAAGCTTAAAATACCTAAGTACTGACTTTCACAGCGATTTTTCCCTCATAATGCACCTACATCTCACTAAAAATGACACTTTTTCCTTTGGCTGGTTGCAGGCACACTGTGCATGTGTAATTATTTACATGATGGAGCCTCTGACAGAATATTAGAATTACCAACAATGCATAAATTATTCAATAAGAATACAGGCAGGACTATTTTACTTGACATGCTGATGTTGTGGAGTTCTACAAGGATATTGTGCAGAGGAAAAGAAAAACCACAGATCAATGTACAGAAGCAAAGATAGGACTGATTAATACCAGATTAATTTGGTAGGAAACAAAGACAAGCTTTTTGTGCAAGAATGAAGAAAAAGCCTATTAATTTTATCTTCACAGTTATTTTGTGTCTTACCATCAGAACATCTTGATGACTCAGACACCAATGCATTTATCCTCACAAAACCCCAGAGACAGGTAGACAATGCATTGAAAGCCCTACCTCAGATATAATGTAGAATATTTATGGCAAAAGCAGAACAGAACTAATATCATAGTGTCTTCCTTAAAAAGACCACCTCTTCCCATTCCTGTCTACTTCTACACTGTATTACAATATATGGAACTATTTGTTTCCTATCTGATGAAACTGTTCATAAACTCATCATTTGTATATCCTTGTAGAAGTACATAAGTGACATGAGAACAAGTGAAATAGCTTTGAATTCTGGAAAACTTGTCTTTTTTCTTCTATGTCTTTAGAGACAGCTATGGCAGTCATTACATAAAAACCTTTGTACTTATTTTTTTCTCTAAAAACACTTAAAATGAGAAATCTGATGTGCTGTTCTAGCCTTGAGAAAATAAATAAGTGCAAACGTTCATGGGTACCAACTTCACTGTCAGACTTGTTATTGGAAAAAAGAACATTTGAATAGCCTAGCAATGTGGAATGATTTTTTCCTCCTTGTGAAATTGTTCAGCATTGTCAAATTTATCACAAATCCTGCTGCTCATCTGCTGGAGATGGATCAGTTAATCCATGGTGTTCTGATTGTTCAGTGTGAATGTTCAGTGGGAATGTTATTCTCTTGCTAGGTGTCAAGTCCAAGGTACTTATACCTACAGAGTTAAACACTAATGGAGACAAAGTATACCGGCTGTTTCCAACAGAAACTTTCATCGTAGCACCAGGACCTGATACAGCAACGGTGACATACCTGAAAACTGAGCTAGTGTAAGCCAGCACCCTCTAATTGTCTAATTTTTCATAAAAAAAAACAACCCTTACATTAATGTATACCAATGACTGTATGAATAACTTTATGAGAGTACAGTAATAAGTCAGTTGGTAGACAGCAAGTTCATAGAACAGCTACATTGTGTGCAATGGCAATGGAGAAAGGCAGCAGGGATATCAAGCAAGCTAACGGAAACTTTTTGGAGTAAAATGCTATTAGATAAAAAGAAGAGAATGTTATAACCTGTTGACTACAATCTTCCTTTTTAAACATCTATAATTTAGTAATTGTAGGGGATACTTGCTCCACAGTGGAAAGAAAAACAATAAACACCACAAAAACAACAAACCAAATATTTACTACACTATCTCTAAAACAAGTAAACCAGTAAATTGAACCCTCCAAGAACTATCTTATATTCAAAACTTCTTTGGTTTTGAATGAACAGGAACCAGAAGGAATATCAAAGATCTCATAGTCAGGGAAAAAAGGCACCATGTGAAACCAAATCAGCTCCCCAATTTATATTTTCATTCATGGTCACATATACAGAGTTCGGACACATTCATATCCTTTTAACATTAGCAGAAGCACTTCAGTCACTTTATGCATAATTTTGAGCTCACAGCTTTCTCAGAGCTTGTGGTTCGATTTCAGCCCATCTTTACAAATATGTTCTAAGCCACATCATGCTGAGCTGCACTGCCCGCTGTATGAACTTCCCAGTCTGAAAGTTTCACACATTAAAAAGTGTATGGTTTTATTATGCTGAGATGAAATAATGCTTTCCCTTTGAGGTAAAACACTTCACATTCTAGCTTCAGTTCTGGTTTAAAAGCCTAATGCATACAAGAAGATCCTCTTGATGGCTTCCAATTTCAGAGTCCTTTTCCTTTCAAATAGCCAGAAACAGGCTGCTGTTTGGCAGAAATTCTTTTATATATCTGGAGCTTGAATATAGGAATAGATATGGTTGCAAATGAAACACAATATTATGATTAATTTTTATTTTCAAGTAGAAAATCCAGTTCTAGTACCATGCATGTCTATCCAATAAAAGCTCCAGCTTAGTTTTAAATATTAGCATAGCTGGGTTTATTTACTATAGTGGTTTCTTTCAGAAATAAAACCCCTATGTACAAGAAAGAAAACTGTGACAAGTGCTAAAGCCAGGTAAATTACACAAAGTACAATTAGATTAAGATTATAAGTACATAATATTTTTTTAAACTTTTTCATTACAGACTGACTAAAATATGATGACATCTGCTCATCAGATTTACTGACTTTATAGTTATTAATGTATTATATCATTCAGAACTAGAAAAAACACAAATCCAGGGCAATAAATCTAGATACTCAGAACTTTAGGTGGAGGCTAAATTCATGCTTCTTAATGCAAATCCTTTTTGTGCTTTCAGCTATGTGTCACAGTTAAAACCAGAAGTCCAAACGTCACACAGATTGAAATGTCAATGCTTTCATTCATCTTTACTTACAATAGAATAAATGAATTTGATATTAAAAGATATGAGATGTCTTAAATATCGTATTTCACATTAATATGCGCTCCTCACCTTTACATCAAAGTGTACTTTTCACTCTTGTTTACTAATCAGTGGAAGTATTAGTAATTCACAGAACAGAAGGAGGAAAACACCAGTGAAGAACACCTCAATGACAATGGAGATCATCGGTTGTCAACTGAGGATTTTATCAACAATCTCAATTTTTGCTTTGACTCACTCGTCCGAACAAAATAATTTGACTCCACAGATCTTTCAAAAAGGCATTTTCCTCAACTTATTCAAGTGAACAGGAAGAAATTTAAACAAAATTATTTTCTAGTCCTAACTGTTCACGCATAGAGTTAGATTTAACAAAGTCTTAATGTCATGAAAAAGTACCATTAATCTCTTTCAGTAAGCACAATGACGATCAATCATTGAGTTATACAGGAGCTTTTGCATTTCTTCATAATTTTTGTGAGGTACAAATGTCTGTGAACATTCTCTCTGTTATGAATCTTAAAAATTCAAATGATAGTAATGTTATATCACATAAAACTGAATTTATTTAATACATTTGGACTTCTAAAATACAAAAGTACATCAAAAGCAGTGGAAGTAAAATATATCTTACCGTGGAAACTATATTTTCAGTATATTTATGCACACACAGATAATGGAATTTATTTACATATCAAATTATATGCACATAAGAAAACCAGATCATTGGGAGCATGAATTACAGGTCACAATTACACCGCTGTGTAATTGCTGCAAGGTTCCAATTATAGACCTACAACTTCTCTACAAATCAAAGAGTCTGAAGCATTTAAATCCAAAGATTGCCATAACCCTGTAAGAAGAATTGAAAGGATAGGATTGCTTATTATTATGTAACTCCATTGGTTAAGAAGGACATTGGTTTCAGTGACTCTGAGAGGATGAAAGTAGAAGTAGACAGAATTACGAGTCCACATTTGGACACAAACATTTTGGAGGCACCCATATGTGTGTACGTGTGTATGTGTGTGTGTGTGTATGGTATTCATACATATCTATATGAATTCAAATATTTAAATCACATTTTCTATCTAATGTTGAAGAAAATCCATGTCACCTTTCCCAATAGACCCCTGTTCCTTTATAGTATCTGATCTGGAATGGAATTTTTTCCTTTGAACATAAGGAGGAAGTGTTTGATACCTGCGAGAAAAATTCCGAGGACAAGATAAAACGAGTGAAAACATCATCACCTTCCACAAGTTCAACCACTGATCTCTGTTCATTCCAGGTAGACTCCAGTGACAACATTTTGGCTTGCTACCAGCAGAAATTGTCAATCTGCTCTTCTTCTGAGGGAGTCCCTAATTGCCTTCTGTTCTCCTTTTCAGATATTTTCAATATCTGATATTTAAGATTCACAGAAATACTTCATATTCTCCTGGAAACTGTGAAAATTATATAAACAATCATACAAATAAAATGGCTTGCTGAAAATGAAATTAATAATAAAGAAAAACAAAACCCACATTTGAAAGCTGTGTTTGATTTTTGCAACACATAAGGAATGTTTAAATAAAAGTTTCACAGACTATTTAACTAGTTCATCAGCTCTGTAAATAAAAAATAACAGAAATCCATTAAAAAGAAGTAGGGGGGGGGGAAATACCAGCTTTAATCTCAGCACTACAAACCTTGAGAATATTTTGAAGACATTCAGACAGTTCACCTTTCTGCTATGTGGTTCATGGGACTTCTGACCCGAAAAATTATGAAGTGAATGCTTGCCTTTTTCAAATGGTTCTCCTTCCAGTTCTGTATTTCACCTTTCACATTTAAGCTTTTAGTACATCTGGTGTAAAGATTAATAGAGAAAGCTGTGAAAACATTAGTTGGAGGATTAAATACCTCTTACTGGATTTAGTCCTGATCAGTATTTTCTAATTAATGTTTTGCTCTCCTTGTTGACACTATAAACATCAGCCCCCACCACTCCTTGGCTAAATGGTTTCTGATTCTCCTGTTTCCAGAAACAAATCAACACAATTAAATATGAGAGGTTGCTATTAAATTAGACATATAAGTTGGAGATAGGAGCAATCTGGCAGCTGGAGCAAGTGACTCACTGAGAGTCCCTGCCCCAGTTTTCTCAGTTACAAAAAGTTCAGAGTTTTTCTCTGAATTTCTCAACCCTATTTTTGTCCTAAACTCAATTTATCTTTCAGGTTTCTACCAAATAACTTACAAACCTCCATCAGTCTCCCCAGTAGCTCAGAGCATACTCACAGCACATAATAATGTAGCCTATTAGGGGATGGAAACTTTTTCTATTTATAAGTAGCTGAGAGAAATTTCTGAGGAACTCCAGTCATGCCCCCTATCTAGAAAAGGCCAGATGCTCACAGTAGGTGCTGGATGATTATCTTGTTTCAAAGACCTAACCTCTGTACAGACTTCCCTGGACTTTTGCAATAGAACATAGTAATATTCAAGTTGACTTTCTGTTTGCACAGCCATTAACAAGTTTTCTTACAGGTTTTATTCTTTCTTTGTCATTTCTGTGCTTCACCTGGAGAATCTTATTTTTGAAATGTAAAGTCACAAATAAATAGCTGCATCAATGGATGTTGTTTCATGGAGGATGCTGGAATAACAAAAAAAACCTTGAACTCCCACCCTTTTATAGTTTTATGTTTGATCTTCCTTTCTTGCTAAACAACTGTGCTGAAATGTACATGGGAACAAAGGAGATGCAATCAAAGGTTGCTGCCTAACATTGTAAAATAAGTTTGATTCATTAATTTGACTTTCTTTTTTCATTTGATACAAAATAGAGAAAATAATTTAAAATAAGGACTTGCTATCTCTCAAGAAATATTTAATTATTACTCTTTAATGATCTTTTACATAAAACAATTTTAAATAATTACTTCTTTTACATAAAAGAATTTTAAATACAACCAGATGGATCTGCTGTTAAATCTTAATATCTTTCATGCAGAACTTGTGAACTTAAAACCTGAATAGGTCAAGCATTTAATTACAAGACAAGCAAAATAATTTATAGTTAACAAGAGATAGCATATTAGACAGAAAAAAACCCACTAATTCAGTTAAAAAAAAGATCAACTTACAAGATTTAGGAGACCAGTTATGCATCACTGTGCTCTAAGTTACAGCAAAGGATAACTTAGAGGAGGAAGCAGGTTACTAGAAAAATTAAAACTGTTTGATAAATGGATTCAGTTGTTTGCAAAGATAGCACTGGCTAGCAAGTGTTCACATCCACATTTGTTCTTAATATCATTTTAAAGGTTGAGCTTACTGGCCACATAAAATATATTCAAAATTCTTTAATAATTTGGAATTTTTACCTCACAATTACTCTCTTAATGTTCTGAGCATCAAGTTAACTAAATGACATGATACTATTTTCAAAGAGCAGGTTTTGCAAAGCACTTCTCCCATTTTATTAAAAAAACTACCATTACTACCTGCTAAGCAAGTTAGTGTCCCCAGTTCCAGTTTTCTATTTAGATTAAATATTAGGAAGAAATTCTTTACTGTGAGGGTGCTGAGGCCCTGGAACAGGTTGCCCAGAGATACTGTGGATACCCTCTCCCTGGAAGTGTTCAAGGCCAGGCTGGATGGGTCTTTGAACTACTTGGTCAGATTTCCCTACCCATAGCAGAAAAGTGGGGAATAAGTGATCTTTAAGGTCCCTTTGAACACAGACCATTCTACGACTCTTTCAAGTATTGATGGTAGCAATCTGTTGTCGCAACAAATTATCCCAAGCAGAACATAGTTAAGTATCTTTTTATTCCTCTAATTGTTATAATAATAAATTATGTTCAACAAAAGAAGAAAGTAGTCACAAAATATTTCAAAGTGGTTTTAGTGACTTATGAAAATCAGTGTGACATAGCCAATCTAAAAGCTTCAAAGGCGTTGGTTTGTTATTTTATTTAATATGACTGCTTAGAGATGTATAGGACTCTGCCAACAGTAATTCAATAAAATTAAAAAGAATTGGCAGCTCAAATGCTAGCTCCCAAGCTGCTTGTTAAAAAAGGCATTTGTTAAACTGTCATGCTGCTCTCCTACCTTTGTTCTTCTTGACAGATCCTGCTCAGCCTCAAGATGATCCCACAACACATATGATCGGATGTTTTTTCCCTGATCTTACTCTCACATACCCATGACAGACCCCTATGACTGGCTCTTCAAGTTTCCATTTCACAAGGTGCCCTTTGTTATTAGTAAATGCTTCACAGTTAAATCTATTAAATTTATGATTATTTTATTCCCTTTTGGATGTGATTTGTGTGACATTCATCATAAATGCTGTGTGAAGAGAATTTTGCAGGTTTCTAAATACAAATTCTTGAGAGTAGCTTTATACTTCCATTTCAAAAAATTTTTGCCAGCTTAACAAGGAGAAATTTTGCCTTGGCTGACACGCTACTAATGGACTGAAATGAAAGGAAAAGTCTTTTTTGTAAAGAACAAGCTCATTATTGAGGAAGTGGTTAGAGGTAGGAGAGTTCAGATTAACTAGAAAACAAAACCAAATTCAGAAAAGCTGACAGAGAGGAAATGATGTTTTGTAGTGTCTTAATGGCTGGCTCCTTTTTTTTTAAAAAAAAAAAAAGTAACAGCAGTGATCACTTGAAACGTGAGTCAAATACAGAGTCAAACTATGTGTCTAGTGCAAATGGAGTTATGTGCATTTGACTCTGTAAGAAAAACATCTTTTTTAGGATTCCCAAAAATCTCCAAAAGTGCCTACTGATATCTGACAATCTCTATGTTGGTCAGAAATATTTTATTTGTATAAGCAGAAAAATAAAGCAAATATGCAGATAAGAAAATGGGAGTCTAAAACTCTCAATTAGTTTTGTGGCAAAGAGAATATAAAATCTCTATAATCATGTCAATACAGTCATCCAAATTGAACACAAAGTAGAGGTACATAAAATATTCCATATACTTTTTACTATTATGATCATTAGTGTTTCAAGCTTAATGCATACTTCATTATCTAGAAACTCATGTCATTTGCATTTTAATAGGATTTTATCAGGGTTTGCTGCATCCTTTCTTTGCCTATAATACTCAACAGCTAAAGCAAGATAGTGAATAAGGATTATAGAATTCAAATATAATCACTTAAGTAACTTAGATTTCTTACTTCTTGTTAGTTAAAACATATTGTGACACACCAAAATTGACATGACTGATACTGATCGAAATGACATAATACTGACACAGTCAATTGATCTGAAAAATAACTTTTCCAAGTTTTAAGACAATTTTCATCATTTATATTAGTGATTTAAAATTTGTTTTCCTAGGAGTGCATCCTACAGAAAAGAAATTTCTTTTTCTCATTTATACACTGTCTGTACAAAGAGTACACAATCACACAGTATCTTAAAGAATTTGCATTTTTTTAATAGATCTCAAACGCACCATCAAATACATTCATTAATGTCTACTTTGTAAAAAAGGGATATAGAGCAACCTTGCATTTTTAATATCAGCATTCACTCTTCTACTGAGAGGAAATCTAATTGAAAGAAATGAACGCTTAAACAGAACTTAATTTTATATCCTCTGATCCATTTCATGATCTTTCCTGTAACTCTTAAATCAGTATTTACTCTTCTATAACTTCTAAATATACAACACCCATTCCTGATATTATCAGCAATTTGATTTACACAAGAAATATGAAATCTGTACTTTATACCTCTGGGCATCAAATTCTATAATTACAAGAGCTATCTCTGTATATGATTATTTTTGTCTTAAAAAAAACCTGAAGGGCATGTACACTGCTACATCAAAAATATGTTTCATTGATAAAAGACAGATTATCTTAAAAGTATCATCTCTATTTTAATCTGCTATCTTCTCTAGAATTATACACTAGCTGTTACTGTAGATATGACTTCATAACAATGCTGAAGATGGTTTTTAATAGGGCAAATATATCTGTTGAAACTGTTTGAAATTAATGATCTTTCTTATCTAGCTATGGCTCCTCATGGTAAATAGGCATCAAGGATTACACATTAGGGGGGAGTTTTTAAAAGGTTATGTTATTGCAGGACTGTGCCACATATATACTGTCAACATTAGTCATTGCCACCATGAACTTGTCAGACACAATTTTACATTGAAAAATCCTGAGTACATATGAAGAAAATTTATCAAACTAACCATTGAAAATTAAGAAGTATACAAAAGGTGCCTTATTGTTTTCTATTTTTCTTTCACCTGTGTTGAGTGAACATTCGAAGGAGTTTTCTCTAATATCAAAGTAATGTTTTGACAACTTGTTTCACACATTTCTTGGTGGGTTCTCCAACGTTTTCTCCCCTTCCTTAAGAAAGCATACTAGTGTCTTACATATTAAATTAAAGCCTATATTTGGGTGAATAATTTGAAAGTGAAGGAATATCTCACTTTTGTAAGTAACTGTAGCTTTCAGTCTTGTGTTAGCTTCCTATGTATTTTGGAAATCTATTTTTTAATCAGACACAATATCATATAAAAACAGCATCTTTGTGATTCTGTAAAACTAATGACCTTCCAGTACTTGTTGTTAACACATTGGTAACTGTGAAAATAGCAAAACCTTAGTCATGAAAGAATGAAAAAGAAATAATGCAGTACATTTTGGACCTTTATTCTCTGGGCAATGATTCTTGAGAGCTTTCCTAACATGCTTGCTTCTAAGTTTTCTAGCTCAAACCATCTTTAACACAGAGAAAAATATTCAAGCTATTAAAAAAAAAAAATAAATCTGGAGACAAATTGTACATAAACTCTTTATCTGTTTGTCTATTCTGCATCTAAACTACAGCTATATCTACATTATTCAAAGGGGATTTTTTTATACCTTGGCAGAAGATGCAGACATTTTCTCTGTTTACATTCCTATTTTCATAGTCAGGATGATAGCAACACTACCTCCTTTCTAATGACCCAATAGGTTATATTTGGTATGCAAATCTGTGGTATTAACACTGATTCAGTACTAAATAAAGGTTTAATTATTTTCTAATGGGAACTGGACAGAAAATTAAAGTGGAGCTCTCTTTTGTCTAAATATTAGCCTTTGTTAGAGCACACCATGAAATACGTTAGGTTGTTACCCTCCCTCAAAAGAAAGGTTTGTCTAAAAATCAATTCAATTACCTGAAATGGCTAATACTAGAAATAGCTTATTTGCAAGGCATTTTGAATGAGAGAATGAATGACCTTTATTCTAAAATTTTCTAAGATAAAATTTGAAAAACTTAAGAGTTTTAGTATCTGGGAGGTAGCAGAGGTAGCCTGTATGGGAAAATAAAATAAATTATTGGGCAAATTTTGACTATCAAATATTACACCACTTTTCAGTTCTGTTTATGCTGAGTTTTTTTAATACTAAGGTACAAGAATATTTTATTAATTTGAAAGTGAATTTTGAATTTCACTTACTGCCTCTAGCTGGTTTTGAATGGCAGAACACCTCATCGGAGAAACCCAAAAATAAGAATGAAGCAAAATTATGCAGAAAGGCATGTTGGACTGGATAATGGGGACTTTTGGCTGTAACTTCTAGTTGAAATGCTACATTTAGAAATTTATTATTATACTTCTTGACATCAGTGAACATCATTAGAACAATCCTCAACATTCAACCTGTTAGTTTTGGAAAATAATTGCCTGAGAAAGCTCAGTTTGACAACACATGCTGCATGGTGTTTTATGTCAAACCTTGTTCTTGACTGAACTTAAAAGTGAAGAATATTGCCAGTTAACTCAGAACAAATTTCTGAAGCTCACAGATAACAGTATTAAAACATCTTTCTTAATATGTATATTTCATAGGAAGTAAGAACCATGACTGTTCTGAGGAACATTCTGTTTCTGCAATAAATGGGTTTTTAGAAGACATGCAGTATTTAGATTCTAGTTTTTTTTTTTCAAGTCATAACATGAAAATCTTGCCCGTGGGCAAGTCTAAATGTATTTACATAAATTTAAGTCTGAACTTTAAACATGATCATTCTATGTTATATAATGTAAGTTTTTACTGTTTATGATACATCAATTAATTTGTATAAATGCTTCTATTTAATAGTGATTCTGAGCTCTCTAACTCATCATTAAGGAAACATGACTGGAAAAGGAATTGACTATACTGTGTTGTCTGACTTTGGAAATTTACTTTACCTCTACTCTCATTCACAGCATTTTCTTTTAAAAATTGCAATATAAAAGCTAATAAAAGCATAGACAATGGGATAAGCCATTTGTAAAGTTCTATACATGAAAATTTTACAGATTTAGGTGTACACAGTTAAGATTAATTAAAGAACATTATTAACTAACTACAGCCACAGTAAATCACTTAGAAGTAGTTAATGAAGGACAGTCAACTCAATACCATGCTCTGTGATAACAATTCTCCTGTTCCTAGAGATGCAAAGCCTGATCTTTCAAAGTAGGTTAAGAAAACAATAAGATCCCTTCCAGAATGAGAGAACAGCTGACAATTACAACTGTGGATTGCTTTGCTTTCCTGGGGCCTCATTCAGATTTTATGGTTCTCTTGCACTCATAGTTGCTTCCCTTTCCTGTTGACTAAAACTGGCTGAAGCAGTTGGTGTGTTAAAGAAACAATTCATGCATGAGAATGTACACTGTGTGCATGAACCAAACCTGTGTAGAGCCCCACGCTCTGCTTTAGCTCCTTGTCATCCCCCAGTATGACTGGGGCAGGGGGAACACTGACCTGTGTCGACAGTTGCGCTTCCAGAGAACAACCAAAGTGTGGCTGAAGCACAGCTGTGAAGTTGTTCTGAGATGATGCCAGGACAAGGGAGCACTCCTGGGGAGCAAAGAATTTGGGAGCCCTCTCAGGGACAACAATTATATTTTCAGCTGCCTGACTCACCTTCCCCTCTACTGCTTGTGAAATATGTCAACATTTATATTTAAATATAATCACTAAGACTTCTTTCTGGAGTCTCGAGTTTCTTCTCACCACCTTTTTCACTGCTTTGTCAGCACAGCTTTTTTTCCATTCTTGCGTGCTTTTCTCCCTCCTCTTTGAGGTGTGCAATCAAAGCAGCAATTCTGTATTTTCTTCTGCAGACAGCTGTAAGGATAAGGAAAGTTCCAATCTCCAGCTGTGAGCCCTTTTTTATGACTTGTGATCCACAGGTTCACAGTAGGGATTTAAATCTTGATCTTCCTATAACCCTGAAAATAAGACAATCAATGCTACAGTTATGTTGACTTTTTTTTTGTTTGTTTATTTTTTCTTTTCTTCTTGTGGTTCTTCTGAATGTCATGGGAAATTGACTGCTCACAGATCATAGTCACCTAGGTTTATGAACTTGAACAGTGTTGTGCCAAGATTAATTCATTTGATTTAACTACAGTTTTTCCTCTCTTTTTCTAAGACTGTTCCTACCAAAGACATAGATCTGGATGCTGCATTTGTAGGTCATTGAAGAGTATAACTGATCTTTATTTTTTTAAAAGCATATACATACTGAATAAATAATACAGAACTGCCTAAAGTTAAATGAATACAGTCATGCAGAAATCCAACACATAAGCAAAATGAGATTTAGAGTTTTATTGCAAATACAGTTAATAAAATTTGATTACCATTGCTTTAGAAACAAGAACACTGTCAAAAATAAGTTGTATGCCAGAAAGCATATATTTTATTTTTAAATATAAACCACCTAGTAAGAATTTTACTAGGTGTAGTTCAGGTACTAATTAATCAGATTTTTTTTGGAAAATTTTCCGTGAAGGAAATAAAAGTATATTCCTTACAAATTTCTTTCTGTGCTCTTCAAATCATAAATTTAAGACATCCTGACAACTCAAGCCCATGAATATTGCAAATACTCTGATCTCTGATAAAAATACAGAAATTGTTAAGGAGAAAGCAAAACTTTCTCTACAGTTTATCTAATTGTTTCTTCAATCTCTATCCTATGGGAAAGCTGAGAATATTCAGAAGAGCTAAGGTTTACCAAAATAAACCATTAAGAACCATGTATATGATTTCTCCTCTTTAATTCCTGTGCTTCAATGTAAAGAGATCATGCACATAAATTAGGCTGCACAACCTATCTATGAGAGTCAAATTCTCGGAAGTCTTGCAATATTTGTTTCTGGAGATATTCTCATGTGAACTAAAGCTTAAAAAAAGGTGTGTTACTATTTTCTTTCTATCCATGCTTCTTTCTGAAGGTGATAACCTTTCAATCTTATGATAAAGTACTACCAGAGCAATTTACCATACTTTATGTCCTTTATGATCTGCAAGAGAGGATGCAGAGGTTAGTATTGTCTCGGTCTTTCTGGATCATGTCAGCAGAGTCAAAAGCTCACAAAAGCACTTAGCAACCTTTGCAAAATCAAGCACCTTATCAATAAAAAATAATATATTAATCCAGTACACGTGCATCTTTTTGGTAATGAAAGGTAGAATATTTCCCTTGAAGACTACTAGATGAATGTACTAGACTTCGGGTAAGACCAAAAATATATGTTAAAATTAATAATTTATTTCTATGGATTATGCAAATACAGTTAGCACTTCTGTCACATGTGAAGGAGAACACATACTATTGTCTCTTTTTGGACTTGCACTAACGCCTGGATTCAAATCTGAAATTCTTCAATTATTGCAGTCTTGTATTTACATATAAACTTTCTGTGGCATTTTCTTGAAATGAATATGCAGGATTTTTTTTTGTAAAAATACAATCTGTGAAATTGCACTTGCGATTGGTACTAATGTATCAAGTGTCTTCAAATGTTTCTCACTGGTACTATGGGTCTTCATGAGTTAAATAAACATTAAAAAGCTTTAATAAACATTATAAAATAAACATTAAAAAACATTGCCTTTTTCAGTTCTACCTTAAAATTCATCTCGTGTTACACCTACAAAATAAGGCAGTAAATGCTTCATTGATTTAAAAAGCATTTGTCTAATAACCCACACACTTAACTTGTGTATTTACTGCATTAAACTCTCTATGTTATTCTGTGATAGTCATTTAACAATGAGTATTGCTTTTAAGTAATTTGTTGTCCATCTCAAAAACCTTTTTCTATACACCTTTCCTAGCACACTGGAAACCTCATTCATAAAGTCTTGATAAGTATATTTTAGGATTAACATAGATCAAATAATTATCAGAAATCAATTTATTAAAATTAATGATTTAAATAAAGTGTACAGTGGTATACAGCTACTGTATTCTCCAGAGTTTAAATTTCAAATATTATCCTCATCCACACAAGGACTTAGTTCCCTACAAGCATTGAAAAAGGGAGAAAAAAGCCAAACATATTGGTGCTCTATGTTAATCATATAGAAAATAGGTAATAAATCCCCTTTTCTCAGGCACTAAGTCCAGGATTTTAATTTATTTTCTGTGCTTTAAGTTTCATTACATACAGACATCTGTGATCGGAGTCTTTGTCACTAATAATTTTTATTGGTAGGTTTATGCTTCTATCCTCTTAATATCAAAACCTCTGTACAAATAAATATCACCCCAGATATCAATCTGTACATTTGTAATCATATTTGTTTCCTGTAAGATTAATTTTTGAAGATGTCATTGTAAATCCTTTCTCCAGCTCTACTATAGATGTTCCCTTCCAATAGTTTAGATTAAGCATATGATTATGCATATGATTATGCAAAAATTATGGAATCATTATGGTTAAGAAACCCCCTGCTGCTCACTTCATATGCATACATATATATATGTTTGTATGTATGTATATATATATGCATGTGTTTGTGCATGCAACCCCATCCCCAAAAATAACCTAATAATATAATACATATATAAAAGTAATTAAAATAACTGGGATATTATTTTCTTCAGTTAGATCAGGACATTTTTGAACATTCAGACATCCGATAGATTTATGCAGTCTAACTGAAAATAAAGATACCACCATGTTACATGAGGAACTGACATATATGCTTTGCTCTTTTTTGTAACATTAGCTGTTATTTGGGTTTTTAGATTAAAATGAACTTTATAAAATAAATGTTGGCTGTGGCAGTGGGATACAAGGGTAATTTCTGCAACCTCATTGATAATCACTGGTGATCTATTCGACAAGGAAGAAAAAGAAAGAAGTTGTTAGAACTATAGATATCCTCTCTTATAAATTCCAACCCAGTATCAACAGTTCCATATATGATAGTCCAGATGATCTGTTTTGTATGGGTTCTGAATTCAGTTTGGCCTTAGTTAGAGACGCTGATTTGTATTTCCCTGGGTTAAACTTGGACTGTTCTGAATAATGAACCAGGACTTTCACAAAAGAAATCTAGAATACCATTAAGAATGCCATAACCACCCAAACAGATAACAGAAAAAGGCATCACTTTTCATAAATCTTTGCAGTGTTGGAGATCTGACAAGTAACCTATCCAGAATTCTCAATGCCCCTGTTACTTCAATTCAGGTTTTTTTAAAAACACTTTTCATTACACAGAAATCATAACACATTTTTGTATTTTACCTCTTTAGCAGAAAAAAAAAAAAAAAAAAAATCAGTGCTAACTCCTGTGAAGAAATAGATAGAAGCTCCTTTGCTGGAGGCCAAGACATCCAGATCAAGACCTATTCCTAAAAACTCAGTCACTTGTTTGTCAGATCAGTAATAGAATTCTCTGAGATATATTTTTTTTTCTCATTTAATTTTCACAGTCTGAGTTAAAAGATTTTAATAAATCTAAGGTACAAAAAGGCTTATAATGAACCTGTCAAGGGGCTTGCTTGTAATTTGCCTGAAAGGATATAATTTCCTGAGAATGTGATTCTGTCTTCATATAATTCTTCCTGAAATGCCCAATGCAGAACCCTGAAAATGGATGTTGACAATTTTGAATACCATCCACTGGTAGTTGCGATCCTAATATGCTGCCTGAAAGGCCTTAGAATAAAGATCAAGTGTAAATCAACTTCATCTTGCACAGAAAAGTAATTTGATTTCTTTTTTTCTGAAAAAAAATCCTTTCCTCTGAAAGGGTTGAACCTAGCAATGTGGAAATATATCTTTCTAATTGTAAGCAAGATTTTAACACAGTTTAAGTGCTAATGTTTAATTATTTTTTTGTTGGAATATTCCTCATGATAATAGCCGTGGTATAAGAGCAGAGTTGAACAAATACTGCATTCCATAATTCATTTTACATAGACAATATCCAGCTGGTGTGTGGATCTGTGTTTATTCTTCACTACCTCTTTCAGAGCAGCACTCTGTTCAGCACACTTTGTTGAGAGATTTTCTGGGGATGAGTAAAGATGGTGCTTCTCTCCCTAATATCCTCTGTAGGGAGTAGAATAATAGGGAGACGATCTGGTTTAGTGCAGCAGTCTCTACATTTTGTAAATCCCAAATTATACTCAGCAAGGAAGAGAACATGGCTGTTTGTCCTTGAAAACAGTAGAGAAGTGATCCATCTGGTTTCCTCTTGTTTCAAAAAGAGTAAAATAAGAATATACTTATTGTGTAGAAGTTCTCTCTTCACAGGATACAGTGGAATTTAAGTTATATTTAACCCAGATGCAGTCACCAGAACTAGTCCATACTTAAATATCTTCAATTTAACATGGCTTCAAATGTGTTCTCAGCAATATGAACATAGTTTATTCACGTAAGATGTTTCCTTCTAAGTTTTTCTTGATTTCATGAAGAGACAGTTTTTGAAATGCTTTTGATGGCTAAACACCTTTTTTGAAATCACTACTATTGAAAAATTATTGCCTCATTTTCTGTAGTCTAGACACTGAGTAGTTCAAAACAACCCAATGACTACAGTGTAACTATCTCCTTTTATTACTAGTACAACTGAGATAGCATGTAGTATCTCATATGGAATAGCAGAATTTAAGATTATGACTAATAACAAACAAATAAAAAAATGCTTACATGAGAAATCAAAATTAGATGGTTTATCTGAAGTGATCTGATATTGAGCAAGATTCTTCAATATTTGGGTATCATTTTTATCTCATCTGCTTATTCATAAACATATATGAAGAATCATAGAAACACATAATATATTGATTTCTGCAATTACCTTTACTCTGGTATTCATATTCTATTATATTAATATGTTTTTAATTCTATGTTGCTTGCTGGGCTCCTGGAAAGTGATACAACATTAATTATAGAGCATCTGTACTGACAGATTAAATATTTCTAAAGGATATACTCTCTGCTTACTTTTCTCACTGTAATATCAGAAGTTTGTGGGCCAGTAATACAAACCACCCAATATCCATCTGGACATTAATGACTGAGCTTCTGGCAAGGTTATGTTCTTTCATTATGAGACTTGATGCATCTCTCAATTCAGACAAAATATCAAACACAGTTCCTGAACGCTGAAACAACTCTGCTAGGGTCAGAACATGCCTGAGAATATTTGGAAAAAAATTAGAACTTCTAGCACTTTAAGAAAATAAATTATTATAAGGGACCATAACAGATCTTTACAAAAACAGTTTAGTAATTTTTTTATTTATTTACTAGAAAATTAGTTGAGAAAGTTTATTTCTCAGACACTGTCCAGCAAATTTAAGAAAGCCACATGACTACAAATATGACAACCCTAAAGGACACTTGTGAGGAGCCAATTCAGTTTTGCTATGCTTCAGAACAGGTGTCAGAGGGTTGCACGTGTGCCGTGTCCAGGAGGCCGCCAAGAGAGGATGGAGGAAAGCCTTGTCTCTGGGGAGACTTCAGCTGGCCACCAGCTCATGTGGCACATGGGTCAGGCAGCCAGCAGGGGAGCACTGAAGACACTGTACCCCAGAGACAGTCTCCAGCCGGATGGCAAAAGGTGTCCAGCACCGGATGCAGTGGGACATTGGACTGGGCCACTGGTCTCCTGTCCAAGGCTTGGAGAGGAGCAGGGGGTATTAAAAGAAACTGCACCCCAAGCTTTGCGGGCTCTTCTATCCCTAGCCTTTTAACTCTTTTGGGGGGTGCTTTTTGAACTTGCTTTTGGAGTCCTGCCTTTTGACTCTCTTCGCTGCTTCTTGCTCGCCGTCTCGTCTGTCCCGCCTCCCCGTGTCCCGGACCAGCCTGCTTCATCTCCGAGTCCCTGCCTGAGCCTCTTGCGTCCAACCCTGCCCGCCTCCGAGCCTGACCACCACTGTGATCCTTGCTGCGACCCTGTCCAGGCTCCCGGACCTCCTGCCCGAGCGCCCTCACCTCGTGTCCGCTGCCCGTGGAGTCGTGCCCGGGCAGGCAGCGAGTGCGGCTCCGCCTCGGGACATGGACCACGCTCCCTGACCTCTGCTGCTGACGCCCTCTTGTCCCTCTGCCTCTGCCCTCCCTCTCGCCCTCCCGTTTTCCTTCCTCTTGCTCTCTTCAGTAGTTCTCTTCTCTAGCCCTCTCCAGTAGAGTAACTCCGTTTATTTTGTCTTTTCGTTACCAATAAGTGGTTCTCAGGTACAATGCTTGCCTCATTTGGCTTAATTTCGTTCCTGACCACCCATTATTAACAGAACTCCTCGCAGTTCCCAGCATTGGAACAGGACAACACTATACTGTGCATTGATGCAATTTTTCAGCTGTGATTTTTGTCTCTTGTGTCAAAGGATATTTTTAAAAATGCAGTGAAACAATAGGAAAAAAAAGGCCTTAAACCCTCTTATTCAGCCAACAGAAGGCAGCCATACTTGTCTTCCCAGCTATCCTTCTGCTGATAGGAAGGGCCCGCCAGCCACTTCTGCACACAGATCTTTGGTTAATTATGGTCTTTGCTTTCCTTTTCCTGATCTCGACTTAAAAAAGACAGTTAGACAAATACCAATTCACAGAGATAGGCTTGTCAATGGTTTAATTCTGTCTGGTTCCTTCCACCAACTGATCCAAAGATTAATATCCATTTCTAGAAAGTGGTAGTACCCTAGCTGTTTGGTTTGTTTTTTTTTTGTGACCCCATTATTATTCCTAAGAGCTACTATCACCATCTCTTTAATATTTTATAAAGTATACCTTAATAATTTGCAGCTCAGTTGTTTGCTAAACTACTAATTATAGGTGATTGAAATGATAACACAGAAAAGCTTAATAGTTTTGGGGTATTTTTAAGATAGTTGTACCAAAATAATTTTTTTCATGTTTTTGTACTGGAAGTAACAAACTGCATTATTTCCAAGTCTTTCCAGTTATCAAAAGCAAGGGATTTTTTTTTTATTTTTTTTTTTTAGAATCCAACATGTATGCTTAATTTGAGAGACCAATGAACTCTCTTGTTTCCCATCCATCTGCAGAAGATTAAAATCTTCTGAAAGTTCATAGTTATTATAAACCATTCAGAATACACATAATCATCCTCTAGTTTATTTTGAAAGCTCAGATCTTGGAAGTCTTTTCAGAATGTATATTTTCCTCTTCCCATGACAGCTGTTTTAAAATTTTTATTGTCCCAAAAGAAACAAAATTGCCTGGATTCTCAGTCCTAATCATTTCACTTTTGGGCACATGGAACAATCTGTTGCTAGTGTGATTTAAAAAAGGATTGGAAAGATCTGTAAAGATGTTCACACAACCAAACTGATGGATTGCTTGTACAGATATTGCAATACTATAGTTCTTTATTCACAGGAAGATTAAACAAACACCAAGTATATCAATATCACTTGATATCCAGATCTGGGCTTCCCAGTTTGGGAAAGATGTTAAGATGCTCAAACACATCCAGAGAAGGGCAACAAGTGTGGTGAAGGGCTTGGAACACAAGCCCTATGAAAACCAGCTGAGGCAGCTGGGGCTATTTAGCCTGGAGAAGAAAAGGCTCAGGGGAGACCTCATTGCTCTCTAGAACTGTCTAAAATGAGACTGTAGCCCAGGTGGTGGTTGGTCTCCTCTCCTATATAATGAGTGACAGAACAAGAGATCACAGACTTAAGCTGCCCAAGGAGAGGTTTAGGCTGGAAATAAGGAAAAAATTCTTCACAGTAAGAGTGATTGGACACTGGAATGGGCTGCCCATGGAGGTGCTTAAAAAAAGACTGGATATGGCACTCAGTACCATGGTTTAGTTGATAAGGTGGTATTAGGTGATAAGGTGGTGTTAGGTTATAGGCTGGACTTGATGATCTCAAAGGTCTTTTCCAATCTAATTAATTCTATGATTCTGTGATCACAACTTAGCCCAATCAAAAATATGGACTTTACCTCAATGAATATTGTGTTTCAATTAATACTTATTCTCCTCTTTCTTTTTGTAATGTGAGAAGCACCAAGAACAGCAGCAGCAGAACCTTACTGACAAGGGCCACTGCTCGAATCACATCCTCAGGTGTGTCAATATCAGAATACGAGAACTAAAACTCTCACAAAGGCTTCTTACCTTTTAGCACATACATGATTTGAAAACCTGAATACAGAAGTGTGTCATCATCATATACAAGCTGTGGATAGTGAAGTGATTAATGGTAGCATTAATCATGATTCTGAGGCATCATTCAAACGTAACTTTTTATGAACAGAACTTTTTAACTTCAAAACGAGGAGTGGTGGCAATATTGTTACTGATCAGGCATCATGCAAGTCGTGGAAGAGTCGATAAGTAGTCTCTAGTCAGAGCTCCTGTAAAAAACTCACCACTGTTTCTGTGAAGAACGCTGTATCAGAAGAAGAGTCATAATTTCATTTGAGACAAAGAGCTAACTGTACCTTGGGTAGATAAGATAGCAAACACTTTCATCACTTTTTCTGTGGTGAGCCCACTGGAGCAAAAATGTCATATAGATGCAGTGAAACATACTTAGACATCACTGCCTCAACCAGGAATCTAGAAGAAAATGCATTCACACAAAAGAGAATTATGTAAAGAAAGACCAAACTGCTGTACTTTTGTAACATCTAGTTCCTTTATTTTCTTTGTATTTTTGATACAATATGACTGTGGGTAGAGAATGAAAAATGGGAGATATTTGCTAATGTGAATATCACACATTATCACAAATAGTTTGCTTTTAAACTGTATTTGACCAGTGAGGGAGAGAGAAGAATCATCATCTTCAAGGAAGATAAATCATGTCTCAATCCAAGGCATGAGAGAAGTGAGGCTGCTGCTGTCCATGTCCACAGGTTAAACTAGAAGTAAGGCTTGCATAAATACAGATCTAAACAATGGTTTAATTCTGTTCTTCTCTTTGTCTAAACATGAAAAAGTTCACTGGTGAAAATATATTTATATGCATATGTACAATGAGGATCTCTCCAGCAGCTGGGCTTTCAGAGTTTGTCCAGTTCCTGGGTCCTGGACCACAGTCTCACAGGCTGTGCTGACCCTGGGCATAAAAAGTCCCACTCTGCTTGCTGGTATGGATTTTTGTACACACACAGGCATGCATAAGCACTCACCTAGACCTGCCAGGGACTCCCCTGGTACCTCACCTGAGCCCCTCTTGCTCTCAGCCTTAGAGACACACAGGTGTTCTCACACACAGATGAGCTCTTATGTAACTTTAAACATGCAAATATTTTATTTTTTTTAAGCAGTGGGGAATATGAAAATAACACTTTTGGTTGGTTGTTTTTCTTTTAATTTGGAGTAAAGCATGAAAGAAGACTCCTGGTTTGAAAGACACCTTTCTATCTGCTAGGGAAGGCAGCAGCTTCCCTTGGAACAGAGAATGTACACCCCCTCCATCTGAATTATGATTTTGAAATAAAGGGGCTCGCAGGCAAAAACATGAGAATAGGAATAACAGTGTTACTAGTATGTATGACAAGGTGTGGTGGTTTCACACTGATCGACATTTGGGGAAAAAGTAAGGAACACCCGTGGAAGTGATTTCATTCAGAGAAGCTGCTGGGAGCTTCCTCAGTGCATGGGAAAGGCCAATAGCTGGATAATTCTGAGAACTGACAACATTTTGCACCATTTAGAAATTAGATCTGCCTCTGTGAATTCCACATTTTAAAAACCACAAGCCCAGGAACTCTCTCTCTTTGCTTCCAGCCTCAAAAGGTAATGGGGCTCTGGTGGGGCCGGCCCTGTTCCCCCCATGGCCTGTGCGGCCTGAGGGAGGCCAGGCCAGACCCCAGCAGCTCCCAATGGGGAACGGAGGCAGCGGGACCTGGCCCCAGGCTGGGCTGGGCCATGGCTGCTAACATCTCACCCACACTAAACCCCTCTGCCCTGGCCCACACCAATGGCTCCAGGACGGGCCCCTCCTCCCAGCGGCTGCCGGGAAGCACAGACTGAAATCCATCATCATGACTGCAGCAGCCACTGCCTAGGACCATCTGCAGGCCTTGCAAAATTTAACCCTTTTCTGCAGGCCTTGCAAAATTTAACCCTTTCACTACACAGATGAGACCTGCAGACCTTGTTCCTCTCTCCAGGGAGAGAAAAGGAGAGAGTGACCACACATAGAAAGACAACATGAAAACACCAAGATCAGTAAACAAAGAGTCAAGCCCCAGATAGAAGGAGAATGAGGAGATGCTGAATGGGGCTGAAATATTCTTTTGGCAGGGCTATGGAGAAGAACAATAATAAATCGAGATATCCCCTTTAATTCATGAGAGAGTATGGAGGGATGAATTATTCAAATTGAAGACATGAGCAGAAGCATCCATTGATGAAGCTAAGCAGATGTTGGAGTAGATGTGATCCCATGAGAAGCTTGAACAGAGAGAAAGATGAGAATTGTCGTTCCGATTGGGAACGGCTGAAAAGAACGACACAGACTCTCAGGGAGTCAGAACAAGAG
>NC_031769.1:75963271-75964743 GCF_001522545.3 Parus major | reverse complement strand
CTGACTTTCTCCTGCAAGGAAAACAAGGAACACATAACAACACCTGCAAGGTTGTTTTGTGTTCCTGAGGATTGTTTTAATTCTTTCCCAGACTACTTTCTCAGGACCAGCCTGAGAAGCTCTGCAGCCTGTAATATGTACAGGCACTGTCAGAATTTAGCATCCATAAGAATGATTACGATTTTTTGCCACCAGGGAGAGAAAAAGAAAACCTCTGTTCCCAGAGATGATCACAGAGACAGATGAAGAGAGCTTTGCCTTTGAACAACTCATCCATAAAATAATACTCCGTGAGTTCATGGCCCATGGACATGGCAGACCTCTAGGAGGGCTGTGAAAATGGGAGGAACTTCATGATGCAAAAGCTCAAATCGGCAAATCTAAACCACTACATGAGGCAAACAAACAACAATAACTGTGGCATTAATAACAAGAAGAACCAGGGACCATGTGACAGTCTTCTCAGCTGAGATGGGAAAGGATGGAGGAGAGGCTTTGCTTCACAAACCCCCTCAGGCAGTTGATCCTGCAGGACTCTGAGGAGCATCAAGTGAGATGGTGGTGGCCAGTCTCTGAGCAGGGCAGGGAGAGATGAGCTCAGGACTCCTGGGCATCTGAGCAGATGGGGATAGGTCCCTCTTTTAGTGTGGTAGGTGTTAATAAGGTCCCGGTTCAATGGCTGCTCTTACAAGCAAAGGTTCACCCACAGAAAGGACAAGGCAGTACAGGATTAGGCTCCAGTGGTGACAGGGAATCCTATTCGCAGTAAGCAACAGCTTGTCTGTCCTTCTCCTGATGCCAAGAGTGGGAGAGAGCAGCTGCCCCTTACCCCACCCTTTATCTGCACCCAAAACTCGGGGTATCTATCTCCCACCTTGAAGAGAAACTCCTGGAGAAAAAGAAGTGTAGCCAGATGCTACACTCCTCTCACCACCTTGGCCACTCCTTCGTTTTTCTTAAGTACCCATAAGTACTGTCCTGGGGTGACTTTATGATGCTTGTATCCCCAGTCACCTTGTTTATGTTACATATTGAGTTCTGCACCTATAAGACTGGCTCTGAGAGTGAAGAGGGGGAAGAAGCCACAGTTTGTGTTGAGAAACAGCACTTGCTGCTCCCCATCCTGCTCCTGGACTGTGTTGTCTGCAGCACTGACAGACAGTGGGACAGAGCCTTCTTTTGCATTTAGTTAGTTTTAGCTGGCTGAGGCAGAGGAGTTCCCTGGACTTTTTCCCTTTTTCTTGGATCTGTTCAAACCTGCTCTGGACTGAAAACCCAACCAAACCGCAGGAGCTCACACCTGTGGCCCACCAGTGCCTGGGCCTTGGCACTTTCCAGCGCCGGAGGGACTGATAAGACACTGAGTGAGCCAAGCTACACTCCGTGACAAAGACTTTTTCTGGATTTGCCATCCCATCGAACCGCGAGAGGTTTTATTGTTTAATACTATTCAATTTCTGTTAAATAAACAG
>NC_031769.1:75940733-75963146 GCF_001522545.3 Parus major | reverse complement strand
ACCCATTAGTTATTTTCCTATATATATGGGAAAAAATTCTATAAGTAAAAAAGAAAGAAATCTAACCACCAACACCTGGGAAATCAGATAAAGCATAACATTAAAGAAGTGGGAGACGGCAGTAAAGTGCTTTCTGTAAAAGTAAAGAAGTTTCAAAAAACAGAAAAATGTTGAGACCTCCATTTAAAATAACATATGCACAATGTATTTGCATGTTAAATTAGTTTATTCAAATCTGGGCCAGTTATCATGTTCCTGGCAGGTTTTTAATGTGAGATTAGCTCAACAGCAATTCTTTGTACTGTTACATTATTTTTGCTATTTGTTCAATTCTTTCATAAAATCTTGTCAGTTCCATTTCTTTAATATTTATGATTTTTAATTAGGTCACAGAAATGATTGGTTTCTTTCAATAATGCATTTTCCCTAGAGTTTTCAATAAGAAGATAAAAACTTTGCTTGGAAGATTCCAACAATAGGCAGTTATACAATTCAAACTCCATACTGTAAATTCTTTTCAAAGTCAGGAGAACTTCGATTTAGTCATTTCTGCTCTATATCACTCCTGATTTTTTAGGCTACAAAATAGCTACAAAGTCTCCAGAGAAGACATAATGCAAGTTATATCTTTTTTTTCACCTTTGTAGGATGGCCTTTCAGTGACTGTTCATAGCTCTGCTAATTGCAGCATTCCTAAGAGGCAAAAGGGTGACTGGTGTCTGGTAGTGAACAGAAGTCTTGCATGAGCATTGTCTTCTTGTTGCTTTCTTAGAAATTCAAATATCTTCCGTAGAAAAAATATGCATTCACTATAATACAGGATAAAACCTCCTCAGTTGTCTTTCATTTATTAAAGATTTATTCTTTTAATTAGACCTGAATGACATTGTTTGTTTTCTTTTACATTTTAGTGGTCATCCCAGGATAGCCCATCTTATATTTAATTTACCTTGCATTGTAAATAGACCTGGAAATTCAGAAAAACTTCATGCATGACACTTTAGGCCATTTAAGTTGGATTTGCCATACAAAAGACAATATGCATAAAACCACTAGATTTCATATGGTGAAAATGTTCCAAGTGTGCTGCAACCTTCATCAGGAACTTCTCCCAAGGACTCTTTTTCCTCGGTGGACATCTTTCACCTCAAGATGTGTTGTTCCTTATCACCATGTCAGAAAGGCTGAAAGATATTTTGTAAAAAGCCTAGTAATTCTTTGGGACTACTTCTGACAGGCTGATTTTTTAATTTTTATTTAACATTAGTGGGAATTGTTTAGTTATTTCAGAGAACAATACTAAAGGAAATCAGAAGATTTTTTTTTTTTACTAGGTAAGTTTTTTAATTTTTTTGTGTTGGGAAAACTATTAATAGATGTATGTTTGCATTAAAAATCATAACCTCAGTAAGCATCAAAAAGGACTTTTAAAATTATAAACTTTAATTTTCTTGTCAGTCTTGGGCCTGCTTAAACTCAAAGACTAGTTTTATTTGTATTTAATGTCATTTTGAGTTAATGCTACAGTTTATGGTGGTTCCAGGATGCTTATCTGAAAGCAGGCATCTATTTTTCCTTTGTTGTTGAGGATAACTTTGGAGGCTAAAGCAGAACAAATGCAGTATTAGAAAGGAAAGAAGCAGAGAAATATAAATTAGGTTTGTATATGAAGGGCAAGGAAGGACAGGAGTGTTTCATGGAGACATTATCTCTCTGTAAAATATGCTTTCTCTAGCTCAGGGAATTCCTGAGGAGCTGACTGACAGAAACACAGAAAATAAGAAGGATCACCTTAATAAGCTCATTTGTTGTACTCTTTCTAAATATCCAGCACTAGCTATTCTTTAGCAACTACAGGAGTGAGATAAGGATTTGTTGGTTAGGGCTTTGTTAGGGTCTTACTGATCTGGCCATTGGCCACCCCTGTAGCTCAGACGCTGGGCCCTGGGTTTGGAGAAGCCAAGGAAAGGACATGTACCCCTCACATATGGGTTTCTACCAGCCCTTCCCAGCTCCTAGGACAAAATGGGATAATATATGAAGGGTATGGAAGAGAGAGGCAAGAAGCATTTGTGTCTAGCAGAGTATAGTTCAGAAAATGGCCTACTCCAAACCCTGTTGTTCTTCAGATCAAATTCTGTGAAACCTGCCAGCAAAGCATTGCTTTTTGTACAGCTTTTGTTCTGGCCTCCATGAAAGGTAAACATGTATTATTAGGCTCTTTATTAGGCCAAGTGGCAACATTCTGCATGGAGCCAAAGACTATAGCATTGCTAGTATCCTGTTGGATGCTAGTTATAGTTAGATATTAGAAATAGTTAGGTACTAGAATCCTAGTATCGATGTTACAAAAAGAAAACTAAGAAAACTGTATTCTCACTGAGGGTTTTAGAAAAAAGCTTGGGAAATGGCACACAAATTCTTTGTGCTGGAGTATTCACCACCCAGGGGGAAAGAAATGCAAGATTTAAGCCCTTATATATTCTTAATTCAGAGGCTTATTAGATTTGCATCTTGATTCAGTCTTAATTATATGATTGCAATGGTCTTTTCCCCTGTGTTTAGTTCTGTGCACTGGCAGGATAATGGCTAGTTAGCAAACAGCTGTTCAATATTTTGTTTTGGTCTTGTGCATTTTGTTGATCTATACAGCCTTTATTGCAGTTTTCAACCTCCTTATAAACTCAGAAATATTTATTTACATCTGGGGTTTTGTATAAAACTAATCATTATACTATATTTAAGTGTTTCACAGGTAAGAAACATTTTCATAATATTCCTGTGAGATGAGGGGTTGGTATTTATTGTGCCATTGTTACAGATGGGGACAGACAATTTAAAATAAAAATGTCTGCTTGCTCCTGGAGACCTGTCTGAGACATGGTCTTCCAAAGTACTTTTCCTTCTTACTGCACTTCACACGTTCAAAGCACAACCCCACTGACCTGTCCATATGTCAAACACCTTGCTGATCCCTTCAGTAGATTACTTCTACAGGAAGATATGCCTCTAGTTGCTTGCCATCCCTAGCTCTCAGGCTTTTATTTGTTGTGGTTTTCTTTTATTAATATATACAAATCTCATGTAGTCATATATCTTTCCCTCCCACCATTATGTAACTTTTGTTGCCCGTCTCCATAATTTCTTTATTTGTATTCTTGTGTTAGGGAACTCTAAAATCATCTGATATTTCTCATGTTTACATCTATGAGGAAGTGTAATTAACTTCATCTGTTAAAACCTCTCATTATGTGTACTAGATGGTTTTGTTTCTCTAGCCAATGTATCAATAGAGTAAATACATATCTACTCTGCTGTCTTTTGCTGAATTGTTTTTTCCTGGTCAAGCTTTCTACATCACTTCCTTATCAATTTCTAATTATGCCATTTATTTCCAAACCCACCAAAATACAATGTCGACTGAAGGATGGCTGTTGCACTGTGTTGCATACTCATTGACGTTTTAATCTTACTGTAAAAATACTTCATTGGTTGGTTAAGGCAAACAGCCCTAAACAATTCACAAAAATGGATATACAGTTGTCATTTGTGTGAAAGAAAAGAATAGCAACAGGTTTTGGGGGTTATGCAAACTATTTAAAAATATATATTTTACTTTGTTACACAAGATTTGGCAAACTTCAGATGAATAAACATTTATAGCTAGATATTGACTGTTTTTAAATCCTGACAATATGACTAGCACCTGAGTTAAACCCTTGAAGTCATTGAATGTTAGACTAACATTCTAATTGTAATAATGATGTTAGTAGAATATTACCAGTAATTCAAGTTGAACATGTGAAAAAATGTGTTTAGATCTGGTCAATTTTTTTAAGAATTATTGTCATGAATAAGCCTGTTATCTCAAGTCAAAATCCAAACAATTTTCCTATCATAAATATTGTGCAAGATGAATTTTTAGGTACAGTGTAAGATGCCAGAACATTTCATGGGGCTTATAGGATGTATAAAACTGGTTCTGTTGCATTCAGGCAGGGTTTTTTCCTACTACTTCTTTACAGACCAGAAAAAGTTTTAAATTTTGATGTTCTAGTCTCCATAAGTTTACTACTGTGTATGACATTTGCGTGCTCATTGCAAAATTCTGTCAAAAGACAATGATGGAGATTTATTCACCCTTTTCACAAGTGTATATGACTACAGAATGTTCATCCCATGATGAAACAGTCCTAGTGTGTTTGATGTGGCGCTGTGATCCCATATCCTTTTTCTCAGTATGCCCTGTAGTCATATAGCTCTGTGTTTTTCACATATCAATGGCAGACACTTCAGTGGAACTGTGTGCATACCAAACACACACAGCAACAGTGGAGTCTCAGCACAATCCTGACACTGGAAAATGAAAGAAGCATAACAGTACTTGGTTCATGGCAGGCAGTGCATTTTCAGACAATATTAATTGTCAAAATTTGTAAGATACATTAACTTTCTAAAATTTCTTAGAATTTTCTGAATATTTTACTAGCCCTAGTTAACACAAAGATAATTGCTTTGAACCCAGTCACCTTAAAGATGTTAAAAATTTCAGTGAACAGAATAATATGTGCAACTGTGAGAACATAAGACCATTCCCTTACATTTGGAAGTAGAATGGTTTAAAAAAAAAATAATAATAACCAAAGTGGTCATTTTATTTAACATTCTTGAAATATTCTTTTACTTTTGAGAACAGAGTTATCTGACATCTCAACAAATAACTGTCTTGCATCCCTTTATGAGAACTACTTGTACTCAGATATTCAGTGACCTTCTTTTTAGTAGATCTGTACACATATTACTAGAGATAAACATCTTCATCCACAGATTACAGATGAATAGTGAGACACAATAACTTCCCTTCTTTAAGACCCATATCTCAGCCTTTAAATATACTTGTGAAAGAAATGGTTCAGCTAGTAATATTTGTATAAAACATATTCCCTGTGCAAATTGCCTCGAAAGCAGATCTCTTTTTATCTACAGTGGCTTCCAGTGTGTTTTGCAGTAAGAGCACCTATATTAATGGCGGCATCAAATAATAATTATAGTAAGTACTAAAGACAAATATGTACTTGTAACCTTTAAAGAATACTTTAGATTTCACATCACAAATACTGTAGTTGACATGTTAATTATCTATTTCTATGAAAACTGAGTTATCTTTCAGTTTCTGGCATTTTTTAAGTTCTTGAATTTTTCTTACCTCATCTTCCTTTTATGTCTTCTTTATATTGAGAAACTAAATATAGCAGAATCACAAAAAATCAGCCCAACAAAGAGGTAAAGAGCAGCATTTCCTGAAATGGGATGGAATATTTTATATTGCATACATGTATTCATTGTTCAGCCATTCAATTATTTTCCTTTTTTGCAGCCACCTGTAGGCTGTTTGGGAAGGGCAGACACTACTGCCACTTGATACTTCTCAACTGATTAAAGGCAGAGATTATAACAATAAAATATTAGCTACACATATAATATTCATTAAAGAAAAATAATAGTACTTTGAAATATAATGGTATCAGATTTAAATAATCCAAGAATTCAGTCAGCCAACAAAGCTATAAAACAGAAGCCTCATTCATGCCCTATTTTATGGCCTGTGCTGGTGAGCAAGTTGAAAGTGAATCAGAATTTCCAATTTTAATGAATACCTTAGAATCATTCCACATTGATGTTAATTACTGCATCAATTCTGAAACATTTTTATGCTCTTGAAATTTCTGAATTGGAGAGTTCTGTAAGCCCCTTTCACACTCTTCGATTCCCTTTCACCAGGAGTAAGAAAGTTGTACCATGACTTGCTGAGAAGCCAGGGAGACTCCAATGGTGAGGAGTTTATATACATTGCAAAATGGGTTCTGGAGTCTCCTGCTTGATAACTGTGGTCCATCTGAAGACCTACACCTGAACAGTGTGTGTACTGGTGCTCACAGTACAGAAGGATATTTCTTTGAGTTAGCAAACCCATTGCGTATGCTTCTGCACACAGTGCCCTGCAAGACCTGGGAGGTATATACAGGCTATACCTGGAGTTGTGCTCAGTCTCAAGGCATGGATAGATGATCAGCTGGACAGTCTCAGGACATAAACATTCTAGCAGTGCAGGCAAGGGTATGCGCTTGAACAGAGGTATAGCTTGTTCTTTGCCTCTGGAGAGTAAAGAAGGCAGCTGTGAAATAGAAGTGTGATAACACATGTTCAGCAGCTGGCATGGAACTGAAGCTTGCTCAGTGCCAAGAATATTTCTATTATTAATAGTGCATGTCAGTGATGTGTGCATTTACCAATGTCCTGATAAATTATACTACCAGTGTTGACAAATGGAAAACATACTTAATATTTTCAGAAAGAAAAAAGATATTTTAAAGTTTTCATATTAGTCATGTGTAGGAAATACCAAGTACATGTTGCTGTAATGTATTGTTTGATTTAGCTTGACTTTCATACAGCTGACTTTGGCCTGACTACACACACTGATAGCAGCTGGTTTTCTGGTTGCAATCTCAGCAGCTGGAATATAAACCCTACCCACAGTGCTTGCAAAGGAAGGCTTCAGAGCTAATAAATTGGCAAGAAGGTGAGAATAAACATGAGGCTGCCAAAAGGTGTAATGTTCACTATCATACCCCTAGACAACCTACCAAGCAGTAACATGTCTGACATTAAATCACCATTAATGTCATTATTATTAGGTTTAAATCTGTTTCCCTGAAAGATCTCTCAGTTAAATGGCTTTCACACTAATATGCATCCTGATTAAGTGGAGTCTCTCCCTCCAGAGACAGAGTGAATTTCTGTCTTTTTTATGATCCTACCCCTGTAACAGTTTAGCTGCAGCTCAGGATTAAGGTAGGACATCACATCTTACCCTGTCTTATTTCTCTCTCTGTTGAGATTAAAACTGACTTGTTTCACCCAAAGGTTTAACTATTTTTGTACATTTGTTTGTGTGCATAGTTTGCTGCTTCACAGACAACTTGCCATAACATTTAAAGCAATAATAGATAGATCCCAGAAAAACACTTCCCACTGTCCAATTTATATGTTCATATGTTCTATATATTACACTCAAATATTTGCAATAAAATGCTTGATATTGTTTAACCATTTTCAAAAATATAATGGTAACTGTAGCAGAGAGACAGAAAGAAAAAAAAGAACCTGCCATAATGTTCCATTATGTTTCCATGTATTTCGTTGCTACCATAACATTTAAGAGAGATGAGGTCAAATAATATCTGCAGTGGAGCACATGAAACAGTAGGAAGAAGAATCCTTAAAAATTTTAATTCTACGTTTCTTAGAAGAACAACACGCAATGACTAGAGAGATTAAGAACCCCTAATGCAGATGTGGCACATGATCTTACTGACTTAAGTGAATCTGTATCAACATATTAAATAAAATAGTTTAACACCATCAAAAAAGAAATTATGTAGTGATTAAAACATGACAGGTCACAAGACTTTTTTGCACACAATGCAATCTCCTGGATTGCATTGAACAAGTCATCTGGCTTACCTCTTAAAGAAAAGTACTGTGAACTTTTAGAAATTATAACATCTCCAAAAGTTAGAAAGATTCATATATAGACAACTGTTTAGTAAAAAAATCTCCTACTGCTGAATCAATGAGCCATTAGGATGGGCTGTTTTAGTCCAAAAAAATGTTCCTTCTCAATCTATCTTCCCAATAAACTTGCAAATTAAAGAAAATTAAAAATGCTAAACCTTCAACTAGAATAAAAAAAGTTTTTCTTTATTTTATAGTGTTATCGTCAGTCCATGACATTACTGGTGAAGAAGCTAAGTTGGTAGTCTTGTTTAAATGGACTGAAAGTAGAAGAAAAGGTCATGGGAAATAAAAAGAAGTAGTCTTGCATCTAGATTACCTTTTGACAGCCTTCTCTGGGGTGTACTTGCCCTGTCTTCTGCCTGGGTAAAAACTCTATCTTCAACGTCCCGAGCAGCAATCCAAAAACCCTGCAGTTGACAAGTAGAGAAAAAACCTTGTGGATACCTATCTTATGAGATAGTCTCCAGTCTGACATCTTCACAGGACCTGTTTATGCTACAGTCTTGAATTATCCTGCTTTTAAGCCCACAGGATGGCAGAAAAACATTTGGCCATGCAGTGAGTGCATAAACAAAACTGCATCTCCTGTAGTCAGTTTACACTTGACAGAACTGAGCTCTTTGCTTGTTAGTGGGAAACCTGTCTTCAGCTTCTCGTATTAGGGAAGCCTGCAACCTGAGCCACCTGAACCACTATTGCCTTGCCACCATGAACACATGAATGAGCAACATGCATGATACCTTGATGGCCAGTTCGCCCACATGCATATATCTGATATAATTTTATGCTTCAGCACTCACTGTTCACAGCTCTTGCTCTTCATGACTTCCTCCTCTCTGACCCTGTGACCCCCATTGCCCCCTTCTATCAGAGAGACCATCTCAGCTAGCTGTGCTGGTTTTGGACAGGAAAATGCACAACTAACATATATACAAACAAGTAGAAAACACAGTCAGAACTTGTATTTTCTGCTTAAAAAGCATTTCCCAGACTGCATGAGCTTATTTTTGTTACTAGTATCCAAGCAAACACTGTCAAATTCCAAAGAGACAATGGATGGAGTCTATAACATATATGTACTTGAACTTTTACAGTGTAAGTTACTGTTGTGCTTTCTATTTAGTTGGGTCAAGTCTTTGTATCCCAGTGAAACCAGCTCCAGTGTATAGGGATTGATAATCCCTCAAACAAAGAGGTCTCACAACTCAGTATTGAAGGCATTTTTTTAAGTTGCTTCCCAGTCAAAACTGCCTCTTTTTGCCTGCCTTTTACTGTAGCATTCCAGAAGATAACAGCATGAATCACACAGTGTCCTGTATATAATACTGTGTGTGGCAACAACAGGGTTGGATGCAGTGATGGGCAGGTGTTCCTGGAAGCAGGAAAATAAGATAAAGGCCTATTTTGGAAAAGGTGTCTTGATCTAGGACATCTCAACCTGAAAGACTCTGGAGGATACCAGAGACTCAAAAGCATTCAGTGGAAAGGCCAAGTTCAGTTTTGACTTTTAAAGAACTTTCTTCAGACCAGAACCACTTCATTGCATGCAAGTTCTGTTACCAGATACACAAATTTGCAGTCTGAAAGAAATGTATTCTAAGAGTGCTTAGATAAAACATCCACTGCTTTTGGATGTTGCACCTTTAGCAACTCATTATGAACTGTTCAGTCCAGTTTTCAGAGCTCTGAGATTGGAATAGTGGAATAATGCAATAATGCACTGGCTGTTTATCTGTTGAATACCAAATACTTAAAAGTTCACCTAGGTCTGATGCATAATTTAATCTCTGATTACAAATACAGTCTAGTTTCAAAAGGAGAAGATTGAGAGAGGCTTTTAACAGCATATAGACATATCCTAAGGCAAGTGTCAAGAGAATGGGGTAAGATTCATTTCTGTGGTGGCCAGTGACAGGACAAAGGTCAATGGGCACAAAGTGAAACACAGAAGTTCCATCTGAATATGATGAAAAACTTCTTTACTGTGAAGTGACAGAGCATTGGAACTGGCTTCTCAAAGAGGTTGTGGAGTCTTCTCCGGAGGTACTCAAAACCTACCAGGATGGGATTCTGTGCAACCCATTCTGGGTGAACCTCCTTTAGCAGGGACTTTACACCTGATGATGTCCAGATGTCCTTTTCAATCCCAACCACTCTATCCTTACGTAGAATCAGAGATTATTATTGCAATCTATTTCAGAGGAAATAGGACTCAGTAATTCAAAGGCTGTGCTTAGCATACAAGATTCATTACTGCTGCTGAGAAGGAAAATCTGTGATTTAAAATACAGCAGTACAAAAAAAAAGCAAATGAAAGCATTTCCCCAAAGGTGCATAATAAGATAAACATACCTTGAGTCTGAAATAACGCAGAGTTTTCTAAAACTTAATTAAGTGAAAGTCCAAGTGGTAGAAGAAAACCCGAGTGGATAAATGATCTTTATTTTGGACCCTGCAGTGTTAGCTTACAGTTTCTTAAATATTATCATTCAGTGTGGTTTGTGTGCTGAGGAGATGAAAATAGAAACTTCAACAAATCTGCCTTCACTTCTGCAAGTTAACTATATAAAACTTCCATAAAATCAGCTGATTTTTCTGTGTGACCTGTGCTTTACTGTAATGATTTATTTTTTTAATAAAACATAGCTACTATTCTATCTTCTTTATATGGTACATTTAAATAATGAGAACTGTACAAAAGAGATGAGAAAAATAATAAAAAGAAGGAAAATGTCTTTTCCCTTTGAGTTCTAGGGGGTCCCTAGGGTTTGCATTTCAATCTCCAATAGGAAAAATTGACATCCTGTTCCTAAGGGAAACAGAAAATCCATTATCTTTTCTAGAAAATAGGAATAGTTTAATCTCTTTCAATTTTAGCCAAGTGGTTCATTCTGATTGTTAACCAGTACGTTGTACAGCCCATTGTTCTTCCTTGAATCTTTTTATTGAGCCTCCAGATTTGGTATTTTAAATTCTGTCAGACTAATACTAGTGACAGAGTATGTATTTTCTCATTTTCATGTCAAAATGTGCAAATACTAGATAACAGAGTAGTAGCCACAACTCTGATAATGCGTCTGGCTATTGGTTTGGACACTGCTAATTTTGAAATCCTTGTAATTATGCAGACATCTCCATGTACATTATGTTGCTATGACTTTGTTTCTCTCTGTAACTTTTTCTTCTTTTCCCCTTTTTCATTTTTTAAGTATCAGCCACTGTATCATCCTGGGGTTTTATTATACATTGAATATTATATATTAAATAAAATCTAATTTTAAAAGCCTTTTAAAAATACATACGCCTGTAAGTAACGTGGTTGCCTTTGTTCCTTCTGTACCATTTGCGACATTGAATAAATCATACATGAAGCTCCTTCTAAGAAGCAGATGTTTTCTTCCATGCACATACTCACAGTACCCATACAGATATCTTTCACACCTGGTAGTTTCCAAATGAAGGAAATTGAGGAAATTATTGAGGTGAAGAAAGAACTCCAAGAAAATCCTGGTCAGCTACAACAGGTCAGGAACAACAACAGCAGTAACAGGCCCCATTATAAAAGGTTTCTATTTACAGTAAAATTAGAAGTATGGAAGAACACAAAATATAGGATTTTCATATTCTTGTTTCAGATAACTCTTTCACACTGATTATAGGCGTAAGAGGTAAATAATTCCCTGTATCTCTAGTATGTCCTTGACATGGGTGTGGAAATCCACACCACTATTCTACTTTTCTTATTTCAGAGGATATATCATATTAGCTATATTTATGAGGACTAGAGGAAGAGCATGTAATTATTTATGGAGCACCAATGAAATAAACACTTGCCTTAGAACTCACTGAGAACATTCTTCATTTTATTTTCTTAAAAGTTAAAAAATCTGCTTATTTATTCCTTCCCTTCAGTGGCTTAACTTCCTAAGAAATCTCACCCTCTTTTATAGTTTATCTTTTCTTCTTCATCTTTTTGTTTTCTACTTTATATCTAACATCTAATGCTGACCTTCATTTAAAGTCTGTACTGTGTTTGGTCTTTCCCTCACCAATAGTGCTGAGAAGTGGATTTTAACAAAGTAAAGGATTTCCTTTGCAGCAATCCATTAACTTTACAAAGGACACGAAAAGCTGCTTACACTAATGAATGTCACTAAAGAGATAAAAAGAAAAACCACATTTTTCTTCAAATTCAGAACATATGTGTAGCTTTATCATCTCTAGGCCACTCATCAAGTTTCTGTCAAAGATACTAAAAAAGGAAATTGTTTCAAAATTAAAATTGACAGGAAAAACAGACTTTTTAGAAAGGTGATCTCTCTAAGTTTTTGTATGAGGATTACCTGCGTGACAATTATCTTGCTAATGAGGTAGTATCTTTTATTGTCAAAGGAATCTTTCATGTGTCAAACCTTTCAATCACAGTCTCATAGAATTATTTAGGTTGGTAAAGACTTCAATGCACCAAGTCTAATGTTAACCCAGCACTGTCAAGTCTATCACTAAGCCCTATCCCTAACCACTGCATCTAGTCTTGTCTTTTAAATCCCTTCATTGTCAGTGAACCACTTCCCTGGCCAGTCCACTCTAAAGATTAACATTTATGGTTAATTTTTTTCGTAGTATCCAACCTAAACTTCCTCTGGCACAATTAGAGTCTGTTTCCTCTTGTTCCATTGTTTTTTGGGAGAAACTGACACTCACCTCACTACAGGTACTTGTTTCAGGTACTTGTAGAGAGTGATAAGATCTCTTTCAAATATGAAAAATGTACATTAAAGTGTTCAGACAATTCTTTCAGGCACATGGTGTGATTTTGGGGGTATCTTGCACAAGGTCAGAAGCTGAACTCAGAGATCTTGATGGGTCCCTTCCATCTCAGCTTATTTTATGATTCTATGATTCTCTGAAATATTTTTCCAATGTTGACTGGTTAAAGTAAATGAGAAATTACTTGTGCTTAAAATATCCACCCAATAGATAAATTAGCACATAGCTTGATTAGTGTTTAGCACAGAAAGGAAGATAAAAATTGAATCTACAATATAAATCCTTACTAGCAGAAGCATAAGACAGTGCTTCCTGAGAAAGTGACACTCAGCTTTATAAGAAAACCACATCCAACGCTTTTCAGACATGCTTTAGTTCTGGCTTTTTTCTAATATCTTTTTGAATAGTTGAACCAGACAGAAAGATGTAACTTGATCCTCACAGAAGAGAAGGATCAGAGTGAATAGTAAAAACTGTGAATCTAGACAAAGTACCTCTTACCTAAGGAAATCATTTAAAAATGGTTTGAAAAAGCAGCATGATTTTTACATTGGCAGGGAGGGAGGATTTGGTTCATACTGATGTTGGACTTGATTGGTTGTATGGCAGCTTTATCTCCTCTTCTACACACTTTGTTCTGTCAGGATGTGTCCTTCAGTCTTTCAAAAGTGTCAGAAGAAGAAGCAGATGCTCTTTCAGCTCTCACTGTTGTTCAAGTGGTCCCCAGTGATCATCTTAACTGGATATGAGATAAAGATTTTGAAACTTGCTGAGGGTTCCCTTCCTTTTCTACAAGATCCTTAATTTAGTTGCTAAGTACCCATAATAAACCGTATGATAGCATAAACCAGAGCATAAACCAGGAGTCCTTCATTTAGGTACTGAGTGGAAAATCAAGTTACTTTTCTGAAGGTGGTCAGAAAGGAGTGAAAGGCATTTCCAGTTATTTCCTAAATGCAGGCAAAATTGCCTCTGTTTCCATAGGACATTAAAAAGGCTTCAGTATGTCATTCAGGTCATCCAGAAAAAAAGTTGTATTTTGGTTAGGATTGAAATAAAATATATTTGATCTCTTGAAGTTGCAAATAGACCTGATATATGGAATTAAAGGAGGATGGCTCTAAGGAACTTCCTTAAACATCTGTTCTACCATTCAGATGTAGTTCAGATGGAATCACTGGAACTGACAGTGGAGATGGTATTTCCCTTACTCTTCTCCTCTATCCCTTTGTCTTAAAGCTCAGAGCAAGCTTCCACAGGTCCCTACAATCTAAAAACTATTTGCAGTCAGTGTCTCTAAACAGCACCTAGAAATACTGAGTGAGATGGAATAAGCAACGTCTTTGTATTCCTCCCTTACAGAGAAGCAAAGATTGAAGTTGTTCCTGAGGTTCTGACTTCAAGAATTAAGAAAAAAATCGCACACTTTAGAGGTCCAGGTACTTTTCTGGAAAGATGGAAAAAAAAAAAAGTTTCATCCACAGAACCCTAACTGATTAGGTAAAGAGAGAGTGGCTTTTCACCTTCTCTTGAAGTATCTGATGGGAATCTATGGGTAGACGCAGGGCACTGGGGAAGGCAGAACCACTGTTCTAGTGAAGTTCATTAAGTGCTATTTCTTCATCACCCAAAATTCTGGAAAATAGATACAAGGAATACTAAAGTATTGAGAACAAAACCTGCATTGTTTGCTCTTGGAAATAATTTTTTTTTGGAGGGTACAAATAAAGAAAGCAATTTGCCTAAAAGGAGCTTTATGTGGGGTCATGCTGTCAGAATCCCTATACAGAGAATGCCATTGCAGCATCTTTAAAGAAGCATGAAGGTACACCAGACACATGTCCATATCATTATACCTCCTTAGGGAAGTGGATAAATGAGAGGGTTTGTGGAGACCAGGGGATGTGTCCTGAAAACTGAGCCATGGTCCTAACTTTCCATGATCAGGCATGACATATGCAAGGTTGTGATAAGCAATTCTATTAACAGATGTTTGCTGAGTTCCAATAAAACCTTAAATGTCAACAGACTCTGAAATATTATAAAGAAATAATTTTCATTATGCTAGGTATCTCAGTCAAAATGAATTTGTGCTTAATGAATAAGCACTGACATCAGTGCTCATATATGTCATCTGCAAATGCAGCTCTTACACAGAGGTTCTGTATTTCAAAATCCTAGGCAGTGCAATAGAAACCAATATTTTTATGATATTTTTTATTCCTCCTGTAGGAAGAAATTTTGCAATATACTCAAACAGGTATCTATACAGATTATTTATTTCCATGGAAAAAGAAAGAGAAAACCTTAAAGATTTTAATTTTCCCCAAAATGTTTTTATTCAGTTGGTTTTGGTTTGCTGTCTGTTTTCCTTGTTTATACAACAAAAGAGCATTACTGCTTCTCTTATCCAGTGGTAACTTTAATCTTTTACTAAAGTATGAATTTTGTTTTTAAATTTTATTCATTAGAATTTATTTTTTTCAAAGAGAGAATATCAGTCTTTTTTCTATGTCTCTCTCATAATCACCCCTAGAGCTAATAAGCTAATTTTGTAAGAGGAGCCCAAACTGTTCACAGCCAAAGGAAATTGAATTTCGTACCCATTTACAAAAAATATGTATGTGTACACTGTATGTAATTATACCTTTATTAAAGGTATAATGTGAGTTTCCCTTGCTGGACATCCACCTGTCTCTGACATTTTCCTCACCTTTTTTTTTTTTTTAAATTATTATGTACTTTCTCAACACAGAATACCAAGAAAAGGTAATAATTATCCTATTTACATTAAATGGCAGATGTTCCAAATGCTCAGTTCTCTCCTGCAGGGATTGGATCTAGGAAAATGCATCAGTTGCAATGCAACTGCAGTGAGGCAGCAAGATGATGTATAGAAAAAAATACCAGAAATCTTGCTTGAATTTCTATATATTCATTTTAATACAAGTGTTTTTTGCAGGACTTGTTTTATCACTATAAACATGCATTTCAGTAGGAACTGTTAAGCCTTACTTTTACTTGTTCTGAGATAGAATGCTTTAAAAAATAATAGTTTTGTCCATCTTTCCAGGAAAACATTTTGGCAGTGTTCAAGGTAAACAGTAGTGCCTATAATTCATGAGAGATGAGGTATCTGCTTATATTCTGTGGCTCCCCACTAGCAGAGTCATGTAATTATTCCAACTCTAGTCACAAAAGTCACACTGGAAATCACTCTGCTTCAAAAAAAGATTCTGCCAACTTTGTCACAGAGAATTTTGCTTACCGCCTCATACCCTCAGGGAGAGGCAGATTCCTCTAAAGGTCTGATGAATCCCACATGGTCTTTTCCCAGCAGGACAAAACTCATTTATGCTAATTTAGTACTAATTTTGGAGTAGGAACACAGGCCAGTCACCACGGGACCTGCAACAATTCGTCACCATGATCCATGAGCCTTGAAGAAAATTCTCACAATTGGATTGGAAAAGATACCATATAAAATGGCTCAGCTCACTACAGGGAAAAATACTCTGGGATGTAGCCACACAATTGCAGCAGCAGCTTTGTCTCACAGCTCAGCAAAACCATAGATTTCTATATTAATAGTTGTATCCAGGCTAAATAAACTTAGTTACCAGAACTGTACATCAATCATCATGTCTAGATTTGTAAAATACTAAGTAGATAGTAGAGCTATGAGGAAAATTGTCTGAACTAGTAATCTCAAAATGTTTTAAGATCATTGTGGTGGGTATTCATCAGGTGTTGATACTGGGACCATTACTGTTTACCATCTGTATTAATGTTCTCATGGAAAAGGAAGCAACCTCAGGAAATACAAAGGTAAATCCAAGTTGAGGGTAGTAAATGATGTGCTGAAAAATAGGGCTATTTTACAGAAAGCCCTTAGAAGCTGAGGACTGAATGTATAACACGCAATCAAACAAGCCTTCCAGAGCACGAGAGTATATGTCACTCACAAAGATATTTTTAGTTTCATTAATTACCAATTTGATTTTTCTTTAGCAAAATAAAATTCTGAAAACTATTGTTCTTTGTGTCCTAATCATAATTAACCTCATAAAGAACCCATTTTATTTCTGTGAGATATAGATTATGTGACCTGCTAATATTTTCCCTTATAATTTTGAAGCATTTGTCCAATTTCTGCCACATTTAGTACAGAAGTAGAAGTAGAGGTCACAGCTATTAAGTTCCAAAATATCTCACAAAAACAGGCACAGGAATATAAAGATTATTGCACTTACTACAAGAAAAGAAGTTCAGTTTTAGCTCAGCAGTGTTTCCAGGCACACGGAAGATAAAAGCTTTTGTGGAAGAGAAAAAGTTAAGGACGAAAGCTAAGGTGCTAGAAGGCAAGATTGCATACCAAGTAGTAGCAGTTTAAGAAACAGCTAAAAAGCCTGTGGAATACAGTCACATGCAATTGGACTTAATCAGTTCTGCTCCTCATGAAATATCTTGAATTTGGAAGTTTAAAAACTTGTAGCACAAAATGAGGGTAAGAAAAGACACAGACTAAGCTCAGAGAAAATGTAAGTAATTGACAAAGCAGAAACAAAGTGTTTGCACTCATCCACAAACTAAAAAGTACAAAGCCATTGTCATAAATTGAGGTATGCATCCTAATATTTCACTGAATCACAAAATATGATGAGTTGGAAGGGATCCTCAAGGATCATCAGTCCAACTCCTGGCCCTACACAGAGCACTCCAAGAGTGACACCATGTGCCTGAGAGCATTGTCCAAACAGTACTTGAACTCTGTCAGGCTGGTGCTGTGACCACTTCCCTGGGGAGCCTCTTTGCCCAACCATCCCCTGGCCAAACTTGCAATGTGTGATGACTGAAGAATCCCAGCACTGGAAAACTTATTGGAACAGGAAATAATTGACATTACTATAGGGGCTCAGTATGATAAAATTGTGTGAAATGAAAGTGGCACCACTTATACAATTAAAATGTCACTAGCTTTGAGAAGTTATTACTGACCTTTAAATCAGCCAATATCACCTCTGACAACCTCTTATACTGGAAATCTTCAGAACTGAAGAGCATTTGATTTAAATATAGTATTTCTTCTCTTAAAATAATGAAATTATAATCTGTGAAATGAGTAGAATCTATAGCTAATGCTTGGGATTATACCTTTTATGAGATGATACCCTAAAAAAAAAAAAAATTAATTAATTAATTAATTAATTTTAAAAAAAGAAAATAAAAATTGTTCAGAATTCTGAAATCTGAAATCCTTTGTTATTTTTCCAGGACACATCAGCAAAGACTTTCCATCCTTTACACACATAATTTTTTTTTTCCATGTTTCAGTTCTTTAGTCTGATGAGAGAAAAAAATGAAAGTACAGCTTGATTCAAGAAAATCACTGAAGTTTTTTAGCTCTTCCAATTCTTGTCCTTAATTCCTGAAAACGATTTTTCATGAGGAAATTAATTTTTTTTTTTTTTTTTTGTAAATGCCATTCTTGGTTCAGTGGACAATTGCCGGGTTAAAACTGTGTCTGCATCTTCATTCTGGCAAATCCTTTTTGTGCCCCTGAAATGAAGAATGTTTATTATTCCATGTTAGAAACACTGCAGCTATCAAGATGGGAGAAGCAGATGTTTTCAGAAAGGCCTGGGGACCAGTAAAATGAGCAAGATGGAATTACAGATTTTGAAGGAGGAATCCAGAATGAAGATACTCAATTCCTTAAGGCTTTGTTTCAAAAAATAAATATCAAAGCCACTTCTTGATTTAATACTACAGGGTTTGAGCCCCTACCCTTCTCCCAAGGTATTCAGTACCCTCTTAGCTGATGAGGTCACCACAGCTTGTGATAAGAAACTGTTTACAATGAAGTAACAGATTACTACATGATAACAGAATGCTTGATTGCCTCTCATTAAAATATTTTCAGCTTTCTCCAATCAAAAAATTTAACTTTTACTGGCTTGAATTAGTTCTCAAAACTAATGTTTGAGGCAGTTTATATGAAAGGGTAGAAGATACATTTAGATGACATAATGGGCCATAGGATTTCATATAAAGCTCTTCTTCACTGGTCTGGTTTGGTTTATCAATGTGTAAAATTTATGGGGAAATTCCCTAATAAGAGTCAACCTTAGAAACATACTTGTAACATTCTCAAGCATTCCTTAGCAAGCCTATCAGGAATATTTCTGCACTGAATTCAAACATCATCTGCTTTAGTAAGTTCACACTGGTGTAATTTTCTTGCTGTTCCTCGGTGAACCTACACTGATATATTTTAAGCATGCTTACCTAAGGCTTTCATTATTGTTTAACTTCCTCAGAACAATATTAGAGCAGATTTCTTTGAAGATAGTAAAAATAAATATTCTGCCAGCCTAAGCAGAATAAAATAACTGCTAGGAAAAAAAAAATAATCCTTGACAAAACCCCAAACTAAACCAGATGTTTACTGAATGAGATAAAAAAGTGTGCTCATAATTCTGTCTTTGTTTCCAACACACCATGGCAACCCCAGTATCCTGTAGAGGGATGTGTGGTCATGCAAATGTGTAGGATGTGTAGGTCAGCAAATGCCCTAATTTTAGATGTCCTCAGTGCTCTCTTTGCAGAGTGCACATTGTCATATGCCAGAGAAGAGTCAAGAATGAGTGTGGATCACTCCCATGGCCTATTCTATAGGCATTTTAGTCATGAACGTGAGGTAGGTACTGTATGAGGTGCTGGGAACACAACTCTAGAAGAGGAAGAAGAATGAACTGCCTGGACACAAACTTCTACAAATCATTCAGTGTCTGTGCTACTTGAGGACTCAGATGAGTCTTTCCTAACACAGACATAATTAATTTCTTCCATGGATTTTGAAATATCTTTTGGGGATGAAATAACTCAATATTGTTTTCTGTGAAATATTCTTGAAAACATAGAACAGGGATTTTTTTTCCCCAAATTTTTCTAGATGAAGAAAATATCAGATGACACAAAAACATTGAAGAAGACATTGACTCTAGGGAGATAAAGTCAGATATGTTTCTAATAGTGTTGCACATCAAGGTAATTATTGCAACATAAATAAATCCATAATTTTACCAATTGATATCACATACTGGAGGCTTTTATTAAAGTTGAGATTCTGAAGACAAAAAAATAGAACAGAAACTCCCTAGACAAAAGAACAGAAGAGAAGCTCTATTACTTGCTTGAAATCTTATGGACGAGGCCCATTAGGGAGTATCAGACAAGTAAACCCTCACCCAGAGATACAAGACCTCTGGGCAATTTTAGTGTCAGTCTTGAGTTCTAAATATTAACTTGCAAATTTGTTGTAAAGATAACTGGTTTAGTAGAACAAAACTGTAGCATCTTCACCAAGAGTGAATGATTAGAGGTTAATTAGTATCTACATCAATACTGACAAATGAGAAATAAGTGTTTCTAAATGATGTGCCTGACTTCCTGCACCTCCATTTAGTTACAAATTATAATTGTGTGTCATGGTTTTAAAGCAGTAACTAAAAAATTACTAGAAAACTTACTTATTTCTTGCTGTGAGATATGGATTAGAACAAGAGCAAAACAGGCTTAAAACTTAAAAGGAATAAAGAAAGTTTATTAACAAAACTATAAGAATAAGACCACCAGAATAAACTTCCAGAAAACTCTTTTATCCCCCATTACCCAACCATTTCCTTGTTCACATGACAATATAGAGACAAAAAACTTTGGAACTTTGGTGTTTAAAACAGTCCCAATTCCTGCTAGAGTCTTTTCATAAGCCTTTGTAAAGAAATAGAAGTCTTCTGCTAATTTATGGAGTTTCTCACAAGAAAACTATTTCTGTTACAGTTTTCTATTTCTCTGATGCCAGCTGCCCAGAAATCTGCCATCAGTTCACTCCTTCCATTTCACATCACTCTGAGGTGTGTATGGGCCATGAGTCTAGGGATAGCATTTTTAAGGATGAGTTATTCAAAGGCAAAAGTTTACTTCATCTGTCTCTGTGAGCTCCTCTGGAAAACAGAAGTTTTTTCTTTGACTGTACACTGGCCCCAAATCTTCAACTATTACTTCTCCCCGCTCTGTTCCAGCACCTCACTGTATCACGATTACTCCACCTTTTGCTCAAAATCCACACTTCAAACACTCTATTCCTCCCAATATATTCTGTCATGAATTAAAGGAGTTTTTCAGAACATTATTGTCCATCTCCATAGCTGAAAAATATTTCAGCTTATAAAGCATCTCTTTATTCTCTGCCTCTTCTGAAGTTTAATTATTTTCTTCACTGTCTCTGATAGTTTATAAAGTCTCTTTACATGTTGATTACTCTCTTTTTCTTCTTCTGGAAAAAAGGATTAATCTGCAAGTCTCATCTGGGTAATGAAAGGGTTAAAATCTTGCCCAGGCTTTGTAGATGGTTCTGTGATCTCTGACGGAGCAGCAGCTGGAGCTGTCTGCAATGGAAGATTCTTCATGGCTGCTCTGGAGAGTGTGGTCACTGTCTCAGCCTGCCGCAGGTCAAGAGCTTTTTTCCTTCCTTACTCGGCAGTCTCTGGTGAATTCAGTCACAGCAAAAAAAACTGCAGCCAAGGCAGGGACCGGCCTGGCCCGGCCAGAGCCCGGGGCAAGCCCCGCAGGCCCCATCTCCCGGCCGGGAGCCGCTGGGCCCAGCCCAGCCCCTGCCCAGGCCGCATGGGCTGGGGAGGGGAACGGGAGGCCAGCTGGAGCCCTGTCACCTTTCACAGCCAGGAAACAAAGAGACAAAGAAATTCCCAGGCTTAGGTCTGAAGGTGGTGTTCACAGGTTGATCTCACTTTTCAATGGCTAAAACTGCTGTCAGTTCTTAGAAATGGCCAGCTGTTGGCTAGGAGAAGAACTCCCATCAGCCTCCAGCGGTTTTAACTTCTTTAGATGTTTCTCTTTGTTTTCTTAAATGTCACTCTATCACATTGTGTTACATATGTTATGATGCATTAACATGTTTGTATGATTTTTCAAGGTTTCTAAGTATGAGAGACTGAGTCCCAAGGTATTTCCAACAGTAAACAGGTATTTCCTCTGTTCAGTCTTGCAGTGACCCAAATGGAAGGAAAGTGCAATCAGCACTGAAGGCATCATAGGGCTTTCAAAGACCTGGAGCAAACAGACTGAGGAAATAGTCCTCTACCTTTTAATAGCAGTTTGGGGTTTTTTAGTTTAGTAGTAAGCAATTATTCCCTAGGAAATCCCACTACAGGTTGAACATTTGGAAGCAGAGCTGCTACTGTTAGGCTGGCTTTTCCTACTCAAGAAAGAGTAGTGTTTCTTAGGCTATTTAACAAAGCTTCTTTAAATTTTCACATGCGTCTTCCCTTTGCCCTGGATGATCTTGTGCTTGGCTTGCAAGAGTCAGTTTACCCAAAGCCTACTTTCTACGCATAGGAATGACTTGCACTGATAATCCCTGACACCACAGTGCAGATTCTGGACTCCCTCTTCAGTGAGTGGTAACCTAGTGTAGGTTTGACAACAGATGGGAGAATGCTCCTTGGACAGCTGCCTACCTGCCATCCCATGCTTCTTTGCACACAACACAGATTTAGAGAATCATTTTATCAGGACTTTTGTTTAAGTGTTCTTTCATGGTGTGAAATCATGTTCACTTGATCTGTTCTCACTCAGATTTGGCTGGATGATTGTAGTACTCATCCAAAGTTCATGACACTGTGCTGCAATTCCAGACCAAACATTCTGTTGAAGCCATTGAAGGATTGTGAATGTCCTTGTCAGCCCAGGAGATCCCTGTGAGAAAAGAGAAGAGAAGAGGAGAGGAGACTCGAGGAGACTTGAGGAGACTTGAGGAGACTCAAGGAGAGGAGAGGAGAGAAAGAGAGAATGAGAGAGAGAGAGAAAGAGAGAAAGAGAGAAAGAAAGAGAGAGAGAAAGAGAGGAGAAAGAGAGAAAGAGAGAAAGAGAGAGAGAGAGAGAGAGAGAGAGAGAGAGAAAGAAAGAAAGAAAGAAAGAAAGAAAGAAAGAAAGAAAGAAAGAAAGAAAGAAAGAAAGAAAGAAAGAAAGAAAGAAAGAAAG
>NC_031769.1:75926637-75940658 GCF_001522545.3 Parus major | reverse complement strand
AAGAAAGAAAGAAAGAAAGAAAGAAAGAAAGAAAGAAAGAAAGAAAGAAAGAAAGAAAGAAAGAAAGAAAGAAAGAAAGAAAGAAAGAAAGAAACCAAATTTTTACAACACAGGTGTTTGAAGCATTCACTAAAGGGAGAAAAATATGAAAAAAAATAAGACAGTAAAAGACACTGGTATGAACTACAATGAGGACTAAATTAATGCTCAACAGTTGTAAATAAGAAACATCTCATTAAATCTACTCATTTAATTTTGATAGGTAGATTAAAGCAAGTATAAATGGATTTTAATGTACTTAATGTGATAATCTTTTTTTTGAAGTTACAGGCAGAAAATTGTCTTGCAGGTCATTCCATATCAGGTAGTTTGTTTTTTTTTTCCTAAGAAATTATGCCATCCCTCCTGCAAAGTGAAGTGTGGGTCTATTTTTTTCTTTCTGCTACGTGGATGGTACTCTCCGAGAAAGGGCTTACAAAAGAATATGATCTGAAATTGTATGTTTCAGTTCTTTCATGTTTGTTTGCTAGAGTTTTCAATTTTAGTTAAATATTTACACATTTTCCATTAAAAGTATTTATATCCATATGCACTTGGATTTGGGGGGAAAGTTAAGAAATAGGCTTTTTCAGCTATAGTAAAGAATGTATTAAATATAAAATCAAATATATTAAAAAAATTCTAAAATAAGTACAAATAAAAACCTTTTAAACCTTTAGACCTTTTAAAGCAGGTAAACTTGGAATTAAATTGTATCTGTTTAAATATACCAACAGAAAGAATCTACGACATACTTACCTATTTTCAAATTGTACATAAATAGTCCTGATGTATTCCTTGAAGTTCTGACAAAATGACACAAAATATATCTTTATATGTTCCACATAGCGGGAATTAAGAAAAGTTGCAAGGGCTCTTATTTTTGCTGCAGAAACACATGGCATTCAATGTTCATCACTATAGGCATTGTCATCTTAAAGAGAATATCTTTGTTCCGTTCATAACATTCTGAAACCAATCTGAAAGATTGTCCCATAAACACTAATTAGTTAATTCCCTTATCAGCAGTTACTGTAAAAAAAATGCCAAAATAACAAAGAACAAACTAATAGAGAAAACAAAAGAAAAGCAAAAAAACAGCCCCAGATATTAGTGCATAGATATCACTTTGTAGGTACCAGCATATGTAGATATAGTGCTCCATATTGGAAGAGTTCTTTCCTAAGCAGCTGGTATGCATTTTCCTGTCGTGACAACTATTGGCAGCTATTGGTATCTGCCAATATGGATGAAAAACCTGCTGCAAATGATGTTTAGGAGTGTGGAGATCCAGCAGGCAAAGGATAGCAAGCCTGGCACTGAGGTAGTTTGTTTCATGTTCCTGTGCAAAGCACTGTGTATTTGAAGTTACCTACTCCCTAACAAAAGCCATGTTTTGTCCATTCTGGCTGATAATAGTTGTAAATGGAGTCATTCTGCCAAAACAAGAGAAACAACAGGGTATTTGGAAAAGAGAACCTTGGTGCTTGACCTCTGGTGGCAGAATTGTTATTGCTTCCAGCTGGCTCTTGTTTTTATCACAAAATGCGTGGCAAGAAAAATCCCACAGTGCATGGAACTGGAGTTAGGGAAAGGAAGATAAAAGAACTGCCCATGAGGCTCATCAAGAGAAAATCTTGCTGTGATTTTGGGAGCAGTGTGATCTGGATGTGAGCACATTTATGGCTCATTTGTCAAGTAATGAACCATCATACAATGTGATGAAACTCCTTCTTCCCCTCAACTCTACACAAATTGAAGAAGCTCTATAACAGGTCTTGTTTCCCAATGCTTTTTCCTCTTGTCTAAACTTTCTTTCCTTTGAAACATTGCCTGCTAAGCAGCACAAGCATCTCCTATGTTAAACATGATTGCACTATTCATAAAATGAACCTTTCACAGACGGCTGCCATAGAAATCATATATTTAGATTTGAAATTGCTGCAATCAGACTGTACTGCAGTTTTAAATCCAACAGAAGATAGATGCATTTTCCTCCTACTCCTGAAAAACAGAATTCACCACAGAAACAGCTATCTCAGTGAATGGCCACAATTCTAAGTGCACAGAAAAATTAAGGTTTTGTATATAACACAATTTCCCTTCAAAAACCAATTGCAAATATTGTTCTCTGTGATGTTTAATATCTGATCTGCTCACAGTTGATCTTTTCTATTAAAGAGCATGGCTGAGCTGAAGAAGTCCTGTTTTCCTTGTTCTGCCTTCTAACCTCTGCATCCAGTAAAACCCTCTAGAGAGCAAGGGTAAGTAATATCTCTGCAGAACATGCCTGACAGTGCTCAAGTGACTCTCCTATACATACAGGATACAGGCAGGAACAGCAAATGAGCAGAAGAAATTGTAAGACCAAAAGAAAGACTTTGAAGAACAACAGAACAAATAAATAGGCAAATGTCAGAAGTGACAAGATGAAACACTGTTTAGTTAAACAGTTTCCAGAGAACTAGACTAAGGGTATGATTTTTGCTGAAACTCAGAAAAATTGATTAACTCAATATAGGACTAGTTAAAAGGACGTTCCTATAAAGAATGCAGTGAGGAGAATGAATAGTTACTCTCAACTCATTTTAGTGTTAGTCTTCTCACTAATTGGTCTAAGTCTCTGTGTGTAGAAAAGTGAAATCCTTTGTTGCAATAAACTTTAATCTCTGGAGATGCAGAGCTGTAGTACATTCAGTTTCTGGAAATGTATATGAAAATTTTCTGCAGAATTCTGGCATAGTTATAAAACCATGAACGTCAATAGAGCCCTATCCTTGATATGTTTAGATTAAATGACAAGAATATAAAAATCACTTCCTCTTCAAATGAAAGAGTTAGTGTAAATGGTAATCTTGTTTATTTCCCATAAAAAAAAACCAGGAATAATTAATTATGTCATGCTGCAGCATGTCTCCCTCTCTGTCAGAGAAGACAAATATCCAAGTCACTTCTCAAAATCCATTATCAAAACAAGCAGTCTGACAGTAATTTATAACACATGACTGTAGTACTTTGGTTTGGCAGGACATTCACCTTAAGAGTTTTCTTTGCTTCCTCTGCTTGCATGTGCATACCTTTAAAGTGCCCCTCATTTTGTTAAAATAACTGTAATCCAGACACCTGAACTATTCTTGGTCAAAGAACAAACTCTGGAGAACCAAGGATTGAGGAGGGTTAGTATTATTGTGGTATTCTCACTAAAATATTAACATTCCCTAGATGTCCATTTGGCCTCTGCCAAGAAAGAGTAAAGGGGATGCAAACTCCAGTGCAGTCAGCACTGAGAAGTGGTAAGAATTTATCTGGTACTTCTTTTGAGTCCCTCAGCTCATGGAACTGCACCTTGAGGTGAGAGTCATGGGATACACATTTTGCACTTTGTGAAGTCTTGATCCAGGGTAACACTGCTGGAATTCAGTATCATTCACAGTATGGCTGTGTTACACACCTGTTTATCCCATCCTGCGGTGACTGATGGCACAAATTGGAGATGGAGGAAGGATTATACACCAAAATATTTAGACAAATTTGAATTTTATGAGAAAAAAGAACGCTTCATTTCCTTCATTCCATTTTAAACGACCCTCAGCTATATAGCTTAATAGTTTTAAGAAGAGCTACTTCAATCTGATCTGTGATTTCTTTTCAGACAAACATCTGCACTAATAAACCCCCATATGTATACAGTAAGGCTGTGTAACTATGATGAACAGTGAATTATTTTTCCTTTCTTCTTTTTTTTTTTTCTTTTTTTTTTTAGAATAAAAAACTCCTGTACAAAGGAGTTTTTTTATGTCACTATATTCCTTCAGGGAAAGGAAGAATATATCACTTGTAACACAATTATGTTCAGCTTTCCAATAGCAAATTCCACCAATTCTTTCATCTTCCTCTCAGCTAATTTTTATGCCCTCATGGTTAGCAAAGATGTGCTTCAGAGTGGCTATCTTTGACCCTCTGTTCTTTTCAATTTAAAACAAGGTTTGGTGCAACTGGTTTTGGCTATTTGCCTTCTGTCCTTTGTCCTCCTTCAGGCAAATCAGGCTCCAAGTGCTCTGCCAGCTGTTCCACAAGGGAAGGTGAAAATATTGGCATTTTACCTGCCTTGGAAGAGGTTATGAGCAGTTAATTGCTGAAGATCCCATGCACGGAAGGCACAGTACAGATATAAATTATGAGTCTAGTTGCAGGAACAGAATGATAAAAGGCAACGGCAAGGAGGGAGCTGCTGCGCAGATGTCTAATTGCTTGTATGCAACAGCTGTTGTAATTGAATTTGTGACAAGACCCTGGCATTAATGCAATAATTCTAATAACTGGACACACCAATGAAACATAAACCAGGAGTTCCCTTTGGCAGGACAAACTGAAACAAAAACTGCAATTAAATAACACACCAAACAAAAGAGAAATACTGCATGCACAGCACTATTAAAAAACAAGTTTGTGCTAGCAGCATCATAAAAGATCAGAATTTTTTTCAGTCTCCTGAGATTTAGAGGACCCTCCCATGTTTTTGAATGAGTGTTATATTTCTTTCAACATCTGAAAATAGAAAGTATAACTCCTCTGTGTTCTGGAGCTGTTCTTAGAAGAGGACAAGGCAAGTGAAGAAGCAATCAATAGCTCCTTGCTAAAAGTGTACATTGTAGATAACTTTCAGAACACTCTTCATTATCAATTTTCTTGACACCTTTTTTATAATGAGAGTTTAGGTTTATTTTGAATAAAAATTCTGGAAGTAGAAACTGAAATTCAAGAAAAATCAATTAAACATACTGTTTATAAAGATATATTGTCTGATTTTCAGATTATATTTCTAAATGAACTTTTTCGACTTGATCATAATTGGAACTGTATTTTATTTAACATAAAAGAGGGATTCAATAAAACACAAATAAAGAGGGATTCAATGAAGCCAACAAAAATGTATCAGTGAAAATGAATGAGATGGAGTATCCCTCCAGATATAACATCTAGAATGTACCTAATTCATAATTAATGAATTAATGAAGTTAATTTTTATTTGTAATTGATTTCCTAGTAAATATTTGTGATATTAAACTATATTTTTACTTTGGTGCTTGATTTAGCTTAATTGTAAAACTTAAGTTTATTTCCAAATTGTATTGATGCCAGAAGCTACATCTTATGCACTTGAAACCATATTAACTCCCACAAAAAAATAAAATCTAGGAACTATAGTTTAATAGTAGCTTTAATATAATATTTAATATATTTTTTTTCAAAATTTTTAGGAAGTAGTATCTATTATTATTTAATCATTTTTCTGTGCAAATGTTTTATTAGTGCTTATGCAGAAATGCCATTTCCTCTTGTAGGAGGGTGCAGCCCAATGCTTAGTGATGTTGTTGTGCTGCAATCAATCTACCAGCTGGCAGTATTACTACTACACCTAGAGAGAGGAGCCCGAGTTTGTCCAGATTCCTTCTCCAAAATGCTGTGTCTGGCACCTATTTTCTCATGACTATACAAATCTCACTGCAGAAAATACATTTTTGATTACCTAGGCTGTTTGCCTGCCAATGAGTAATTAATGCTGTTATCACCTAATCAGCTGTTGTTTAAATGCAGAATGCAAACTATGTCCTTGGCTTTGTTCTTTTCACTCTGAACACTGGTAAAAACAATAGGTTCTTAGATAAAATTTCCCATGGCTCAGACTCTTGAAGTGTCAGTACTCAGAGATTAAAAAGATGGTGTACTGTGAGAATTTACCTCTTGATGTACCTAAAGAATTAAATACTTAAGCATTTTGCTGTACACATTTCCAAAGCTGCTTTCTCAAGACCTGTGTGAGAATATTTTTCTTTGCAAGAATATTTTACTTACCGGTAAAGATTCCTTATAGCACAAAACTATTTCAGTAGACAATTCAAGGAACATTCAGCTCATACCAGGAGACTGAATTTCTTCTGATATCATGCAGTTCACTTTTAGTTTATGTTGCAGTCTTCTCACTTACTTCACAGCACTTCAAAGAGGTGCTGATGGATTAGCCATTCCTGTGCCTTTTCTAGAGTAAAACCCAGGGCTAACAAAGCTGCAGTCCTGAGGTCAGTGATAACTGACAGCAGCAGCAGCACCGGGGCAGCGCACCCCAGACTGGGCTCTCACAATATCCTCAGTTTATCTCTTCTACAGCCTAAAACAACACCTATCAGCTGTCTGCTCAGTTTGTGGCAACACTGGCCTGTTTTTTTGCTGTGGATCATCCCTTGTGCTCTAAGAACCTTTTTCCACAGACCTGATAAAAAAATGATAGAAAAGACTAAGCTGTTATTTTTCCTTTTTTTCTCCTATAAGTAGAATGACAATATCTGTATGACAAGGAGTCCTAGTTGGCAATGTGGAAGACCCTGAGGGAAGATCATTGGAAGTTGTTTCACATTTGGTCTTTTATCTAGTCATCAGTCAGAATTAGGTCGTTCTCACTCTCTTATGCTAGGAAAAAAAAGCAAAAAAAGCCTACCAAAATAATAAAAGTAACTTCTGTCATCTGAGAAGATCTGAGGCAGAACTTTGGTCTTCAACAACCACAATAATTAACAAATCTATATGCCTTAAAGAGAGTCTGTGTTTCTCATCTCATCCGTTCATTTGGCACATTTGAATCAATGTATTCTTACATAGTTTGGATTCATTTATTTTTTTATTTGGTTTTGGTTGCAGTGGGGATTTTTTTGTTTGTTTGGTATGGCTGGATGGTTTTGGTTTTTTTTACAGAATTCTTGACTATTTCCACCCAAGTTTTTCCAGAGGGATACAAGCCAGGAGCCTTTTCATCATCAACCATACAGACAGTTACTGCTGGGAACCTCAGATCAGATCTCTCTGGATTCCTGTGCTGAAGTCTTTGACAGCTTTTCACAGTAAGATGTACTTCACTTCATGTTCAAAACCCAACTGTGTGCTTCAGTGCAGGTAACTCAGAAGGTCAGCCACCAGCAACAGGGTGAATTTTCATTATGCCTGGCCATAGGAGGGGACAGTAAGAGCTGGAAGATTACGGTACTAAAGCCGAGATTTAACTGCTTAATTTTATGTAAATCAGATACTTAAATTATGTTTTTCAAACATTGCAGACTTCCTTAGAAAAGAGACAGGAGTACATTTCTGTTTAATTTCATTATTTTTGTTAAGAGTTTACAGCAATAAAGAGTTTTAATTTAGATATACAAGTAAAATATCTAAAATATCTCACTGCTCCTCTGCATGGTGCTTTTACTTTACCCTCTTTATTGAAGTAATGAGTAGACTTCAAAACATTAGAAAAATCAGAACAATTCAACCACTGCAGACTCCCAGAGCTTAAACAAAGCTTTTGGAATGGGAGTGACAAAAAGGTATGGCTGTGGATCTTTCTGGGACCCAAACTGATATAATTTTCATTTTTATCATCAGATTCACAATTAGAAGAGTTCTTGGTGGTTTATTATTTTGGGTTACAAAAGAAACCAAAATTTGAAAATTACTAATTTCCCTATGCATATAAAAAATGTATAAAATTAAGTTTCAGTTAAAACACAGATGATATTTCTGACACTGTTTTTCTTGAAGGGTTGGTAAATGCTTAAACTTATGTTCCCACCCCTACAATATTGGAATTTGAAAGTAATTCTTGGTGTTTTGAGTTATATTTGGAGGTCTTAACAGGAATCACAGGTTTTTCAGTCTTGAAACTATTGAACCTAAATTCACCCTGATACTGGTCATTTCACATCAGATCTAGTTTTACATAATTTACATTCTTTCTAGATACATGCCTGAAACCAGGTATGTAACACTGGGAGTTCCTGATTTCCAAAAATGATGAAAAAATGAAAGCATAAACACAGGAGTGCAAAAGCAAGACCCTAGTTGTCTACATGCACAAGATCAACTGTAAGAAAAGCTTCCATTCCAAAGGCCTCCTTTCAGATCTCTTCAGGAAATTCCAGCAGGGCTATGTACAACTAACACTATTTGGAGCATAAAACAATTTATTTTTTTTTCCAGACGAAAGATCAAGGGAGACAGAATTTTTTCAACAGTTCAAAATACAATCCATTAAAATAATATATGCTGCAAAAGACATCACACATTGTAATGTGGAGGCCTGACTGGGCACTATTGCCTTCTCTGTCACCATGTATTTCTGCAGGGTAAATCAGGAAATTTTCTTTTATTACCATAAAGTGGATGCAAGAAATGCAGATATGAAGTTTTGGCCTAATATCGATGGAAGAGAAGGTGTTAAGGAATCTTGTAAACCACAAATGTGTGGACTAAGATATAAACCCATACTACCTCTGTCCTTTTAATTTTTTAATTAGGTTTAGAAGTTCATTCAGAGTTCAGTGCCTGATGTCCATTAATGAGATAGACTCTATTAACCTTCTCCTCATCATTAATATATTTGCTTCAGACAGAGTTGCAAAATTTGAAGAAAGTGTCATGTCAAAGTTCAACTTCCTGACTTTTTAATTTTTCTCCAGAGAAGAAATTATATGTGTCAGACTCTTATCAGGCTTGATTTGTAAGAATCTCTTAGTCAGCGTGCTGGGATGTTTTTGCTGGTACACTTGCCAGTGGTTATAGAAAACGAGCATTTCTATGAATAGCAGGACTAATGAAGCCTAGCTTGATTTAAATTTATGGTTCAAAGGATTTTCTTACACTTATAACAGTTCTGATCTATAGTCTCTACTGTGTGCCACAAAACGTCCTTATACACCAATGTTACTCTTCAGTGAGTTGGATTGTTTCCAGACTAGGGAGAGCTTAGCTCTATTCAGGGTACCTCTTGTATCCAGGCATACAGCTTGATAAAGGAATTTCTAACTCCACTTGTTCACCTGTCAAATTTGGGTAAAAATCATAATCACAGATCTCTGATACCTGGCATGAAAGTTGTTGAGGCAGGGAAACATGTATAAACATATATCTCAGCAAGGGACACAGTCTCCCTAGACTTGCTTTCTTAGAGACACCAGCTTTAACCATCTAGCAGAAATGGGATGCAGAAAAATGAACTTTCTAGAAAAATCTTCAAACATTTCCTTACCATTAAATTGAATTTTTAAAAATTTATAATGCTTAATTTGAAAAATTTTCTTTTGAGGTCTTATTCAAAGCTTTCCTGGAGCTGAATAAAGGAATAACAAATCCCTCAAATCCCCAAGTCAAAGTTTTTTGCACTGTTAAATGAATTAAGAAAGTAATTCATTAAGCTAAAATTAATACTAAACTTCATATCTAATAATCTAAGATTATAGATTAAGTTATAATCTAACTTCATATCTAATATCTAATAATCTAAGATCTAATTTCCTTATTGTGGCATTCAGAGAAAAAAACAACTATATTGAGTCTCCTGTACCTCATTTCTATTATGTTGCAAAATAATGATTTTCAGTTCAATAAAAATATAGAACACATAGACACTGTTATCAGGCTTCTCTAACTTAATTACAAATTCAACTAGAAATTTTGCAGTGTATACATCCTTAAGATTTCATCTGCAAGACACCCTCAGAGACAAAAAAATGAAGAAAATGCCAGTTTTTAACCAAATGTTCAGAGCTAGCCGTTGTTGGCTGTTTAGGCAGTCCTTCATTGTCAGGATGGCAGATCTCAGCCGTCAGTTTTAGTCCAAGCCATCCAGATACCTTACTACGCAAAACCTAGAATCTGGTACCCTAACAGAGAATATTTTTCCACCACAATTCCCATTAATTTCACCATAAATCTTTATAATTCTGCTAATATTTGATATAAATGAATCAACTCAAATCATTTATCCCCAGCCTCTAATCTTGTCTAAGAAATAAAAGTTGCAAGTAAAATAAATGTTACATCAAGCATTTTAAGAAACATATGTCTGACTAGAAAGTTGTTGTGGTTTTAAAGCAGTAACTAAAAAAAAATCACTAGAAAACTTACTTATTTCTTGCTCTGAGGTATGGATTAGAACAAGAGTAAAACAGGCTTCAAATTAAAAGGAATAAAGAAAATTTATTAATAAAACTACAAGAATAGGAAAATCAAAATAAAACTTCTAGAAAACTCTTTTTTTCTCTCACTACTCAACTATTGTTTTGTTTACATGACAATATGGGGACAAAAACTTTGGAACTTTGGTGTTTAAAACAGTCTCAATTCTTGTTAGAGTCTTTTTATCAGTCTTTGTATAGAAATAGAAGTGGTTTTTTGCTAATTTATGGAGTTTTTCACAAGAAAATTATTTTTGTTAAAGTTTTTTATTTTTCTGATGTCAGCTGCCCGGAAAAATCTGCCATCAGATTTTCTCTTCTCATTTCACATCACTTTGAGGTGCGTATGGATCAATGAGTTTAGGGATGTTATTTTTAAGGATGAATTATTTAAAGGTAAAATTTCTCTTTATTTGTTTTTGTGAGTTTTTCTGGAAACAGTTTTCTCTTTGCTTCTTAAGGCTTCAAATCTTCAACTATTACTTCTTTCTCCTGTACCTGCACTTCACTGTATCACAATTATTCTACCTTTTGCTCAAAATTCACACTTTGAACACTCTATTCCTCCCAATATACTCTGTCATGAATTAAAGGAGTCTTTTCAGAGCACTATTGTCCATCTCCATAGCTTTAACAGAAAAATATTTCAGCTTAATTAAAGCATCTCTTTATTCTTCTTCTGAAGCTTAATTCTTTACTATTCCTGATAGTTTATAAAGTTTCTTTACATGTTGATAATTCTTTTTTCCTTTCTCTGGAAAAAGGATTAATCTGCAAGTCTCATCTGGGTAATGAAAAGGTTAAAATCTTGCCCAGGCTTTGTAGATGGTTCTGTGATCTCTGCTGGAGCAGCAGCTGGAGCTGTCTGCGATGGAAGATTCTTCATGGCTGCTCTGGAGAGTGTGGTCACTGTCTCAGCCTGCCGCAGGTCAAGAGCTTTTTCCTTTCTTTACTCGGCAGTCTCTGGTGAATTCAGTCACAGCAAAAACTGCAGCCGAGCCAGGGACCGGCCTGGCCCGGCCAGAGCCCGGGGCAAGCCCCGCAGGCCCCATCTCCCGGCCGGGAGCCGCTGGGCCCAGCCCAGCCCCTGCCTGGGCCACATGGGCTGGGGAGGTGAACGGGAAGCTAGCTCAAGTTCTGTTATTTTTCACAGCTAGGAAATAAAGAGAACAAGAGAACTCTAGCTTTACATCTTAAGGTGGTGTTCACAGGTTGATCTCACTTTTGAATGGTTAAAACTGCTGTCAATTCTCAGAAATGACCGATAATTGGTCAGGAGAAAAGACTCCCATCAGCCACCAGCAGCTTCAACTTCCTTAGCTCCCAAAGCTATCTTAAAGGTAAAGTTGCCCCATGACAAAAGTATGAATTGCTCTGATAGTTTCTGTCCCTAAATTACAAACAAACTGATCAAACCAAACCAAAAAAACCACAATCCTAACAGATTTTGAAACAAAATATATAAACTTAGAACTAGAAATTCCTCAAATGCAGGAGTATTTCCAACATTCCTTTGATTAACTTCCTTGGAAAGTTGTTGTTATTCAAGAGTTCTCTGCAGAAGAAGGAATCCATTTAAATCTCTATTCCTTTATTCATTTTTTTTTCTTATGTTCTGTTCTTGGGTTCTGCATTTTCTTTCTTTATAAGCAGTTGTCTGCATCAATGTAAGCAATTATCCTCATTTCTTTAAATAATAGTTTTTACAACAGTAGACAACACTTCACATCCTCAGCTTACTTTTTTTTCAAAAGTTTCTCAGGCTTTTATTAGAGGGGAGTGTGCAGACAGATTTTTTTAGCAGTTGAACTTAACATTTTATAAAAATACTGCATCCCAAAAGAAATGTTGCAAAACACAATCCTAACTTTTACAGTAAATAATCATGATAAAAACATTGGATTGGGGAGTAAGAGGTTCACACCACCATATCTGCTCTACAGACATGGTATAAGAAAACTGATTTTTGAAATGCTAAGCTATTTGGCCAACTAATATTTTTGGCAATACTCTTTTGCATATGCATAAAAGCTCTGCTTCCCATTCCATCCAATAAGTAGTCAAGAGCAAGAATTTATAGCTCATTTAAATTTAAAATGCAGTCATTGTATCTCCATGTCTCTTAACCACTTTTGCCTCATAACAAAAGCTGTTAAGCTCAGGATTATAAATGTATCTTGAAATGGATTAACCACACTCATGAGGAAAAATCAGTAAATTACCATGTCTCTAAGATGGAGGGTGTAGATTTTTTTTGTGTGGGAAGAAGGTTATACAGGAAAAATGAATGAGGGGAGAAACAATGGTTGGGTGTATTTCCCTACAACTTTTATTTCCTCTTCCACATGATGCCCTAATAAAGTGGGCTAAGTGTATCAGACTTATTCTTCTAATTGGAAACATCATTATTACTACAAATAGCAATGCAGAATTTTTTTGAATGCTAGAATTTGTTTTAAGCATTTTTAAGCATTTGCTTATAAAGTATTATGAAAGTTGCACTTCATTTCCGAAAAACATCTGACATAAATTTTGAGAATTATTTCATTTTTCATATATTATGTCTGTTCTAATCTGTATTTCCTCAAGAGGGCTTAGAAAACCAAATTCAACAAGACCTTGTTATTTTATTTCCACTAATAATTGCAAACTGTTGAGTAAATATTATTCTGCTATACAGTCACTCAGCTGACAGAATGTACTCTTACAATATATTAAAATCCTCCAGTTTCATTTCAACATAAAATTTGGAAATTTTAAAATTATTCTATCAAAAACTTCTGATTAATGGAAATAGTTTTTTAGCTGTATCTGAAATAACTTCTCTACTTGTTTAACTGCAATCTTTTATGTCAGTGACACTGTAAATATAGAATGAAAGTCTAAAATATAAAAGAAGAAAACAGATATGTTTTCCCAGTTTTCTTTAAATTTATGTTTTCTGTAAGACAAGTTATTTGGTCTCACCTTAATAAACAGTATGTGACAGATGAAAAGTCTGCAAAATCAGACTAGAAGTTGCATCTTACCCAATTTTATACATGTGAGAGTGAACAATTACCATTAATTAAGGAAATACCCTTCTCCTGCTTTATCTTTCTAACTTCTAGTTTGGGGTCTCCCAGAGCTTTGAATTTCACCTAGAGTTTTATTTGTGAAAGTCACTGTATGGTCTCTCCTCCATGTATGCATTTAGTACTTTTCCAGATCAGTTTAGACTAAGCTGCTTAGTGTGGAAACAAAGCTTACAGGCTTTTTTTATATGCTCATAAAATATTCCTTACTGATCTTCTCTATGATGTTGTCTTTTTTTTATATCTAATACTCCACATCCACCTTTCATGCTGAAGATACTTAGCCAGTGCAGGCTTTCCTCAAAGAAAGGAAAGGAAATTTGTTCATAAAATTTTATTATTTTTGTTGTTATTTCCTTTTTCCATGCAGAATTGCAATGAGTACATATGAGCAGGGAATTGACATGCACATCATCAATAAGATAGAATCACAGTATCAGTAGGGTTGGAAGGGGACCTCTGGAGATCATCTAATCCAATCCCCCTGCCAAGGCAAAATCACTTAGGGCAGGAAACAAAAGAATGTGTTCAGGTTGGTTTTGCATGTCTGTCTAGAGGGAGACTCCACAATCTCCCTGGGCAGCTTGTTCCAGTGCTCTCCCACCCTCAAAGTAAAGAAGTTCTTCCTCTTGCTGAGGTGAAACTTGTGCTCTAGTTTATGGCCATTACTTCTTAGCTTGTCACTGGGCCCCACAGGAAAGAATCTGGCACTATTCTTTTGCACCTGCCTTTGCAATATTTATATGCTCTCAGTCTTCTCCAGACTAAACAGGCCCAGCTCCCTTATTCTCTCCTCATCAGAGAAATATTTCAGATCCCTCTTCATCTTTGTGGCCCTTCCCTCAATCCTCTTCAGTAGCTCCTTGTCTTTCTAATATTGAGGAGCCTAGAGCTGTACACAGCACTCCAG